>NW_028263370.1:600000-821929 GCF_051168715.1 Poecilia mexicana | reverse complement strand
GAATCTTATTTGAATCCAAATGTCTTCCAGATGCTCAAGTCTTGTGTAAAGTGCCCTCTGTAAATATCTACTAAGAAGTGTTGATGGTGACGTATGTTTTTTTAAACACAGCAGTGATTGTTGGGCTCTTACAAGTGTTGAACATTTGAAGCTCATTACTTTGTGCTCTTTTTTTCAGATAAACTCTTGAGTTTAAGAGAATTACCACCATACCACTTCAGTCAAAGTTCTTGTCTCAGCTGGATCTCCATTTTGACAACCTGATGAAGATGTTCAAAAGAAGAGGAGGACAGCTTGGACAAATGCTAGGACAAGTTGTTGCACAAATGGAGGAGGTAAGTGATGTAGCCACAACACAACTATCAATCTTTTTGGATAAACTTTTTTAATGCAGAAAATTAAATTTTTCTTGTGTTAAATGTTCTCACCTTGAACTTTTACACCTGCTTGTTTTCACTTCAACCTCTACTGTATGTCTTCACTTTAAAAATAGTTGTGTAAAGTAAATTGTTAAACTTCAAGCATAAGGCTTGAAAAAAGATTCTAATTCCATTAATTTCCTTCAGTGTGAAGATGTTGATGCTGCATGGGAGTGTCATTAAGGAAGTCTGCATGTATATGGGAGAAGATCCAGCCAAGCTCATCCAGGAGTATGTGGTATGTATCTATAAGTGTATTTACACAACTAGAGATGGATAAATATCTCTAAATATAAAGAAAGATTTAGATCTGTACATGCATAATTATTTCTATCTAGATTTAGATTTCTCTAGATATGAATATATCTCTTTCCACAAGGATAGATACATCCATCTATGTCTATCTCTACATTTAGATATACTTGAGATATCTATATTCATCGAAATTTACATTGATCTGTCCAACCTTTTAGAGATAGCTCTTACAGAGAAATGTCTATCTATATATATAGATGCATCTAGGTCTAGAGAAAGAGAGATTAACTTGTCATCACTTCACATAGGGTGTGGATGAAGCTACCATTGAAGAGGCTATTGGAACCACCACCACCACCGGCGTTTTTCATCTGAAAGACTTCATCACATGAAGACATCAGGATCGTCCATGAAGGCATCAGGGTGGTGTCCAATTTGAATAGTGTGCCAACAGCTGTTGTAATACTTGTTGGACTGATATATGGGCTGAACCTCGCCTACCCTGCTGATCTTCGCTACACTTTTGAGGTGTTACAGAAGATAATAATAGAACTGGATGGAGGTAAACTGTCCAACAAGACATTATTCCTTAAAAACTGCCTCTATGAGTGAGTAAATGGACATTTTAAAGTTTTTTATTTAATAATGTTCTAATGTTCACTTTTTGTGTTTTCTGTTGTTGTATTCCTCATTGCAGGACACAAATTTATTATTTTTTAATAACTAACTGCAGAAATATGTTCAAGGTCAACTATTAAGTTGCAGTATGTGATATTTATAAGCAATAGGTTTTTCACATATTTGTTTAAACTGTCACTATGATATTGCATAGTAAACAGTAAAACATGAGACTGATGATATAAAAAAATAAGCTGTGTTATACAGACTTGACATAATTTTAACAAATATGTACAAAAGAATTGTCACAAAAGTTACATTTGGCAGCATGTACATGTTCAATAAAGTTGATAGAAACCTATCATAAACCTGGCATAGCATCTGTCATGAACAGGAAGGAGTCTTTACTAATGTCTATGACTGTTATGAAGTGTCATTTGGTAAATAATGACACTTTAATGCAAAGTTGGCACTTTTAATGCAACTTTAGGAGCAACTTTGCATTAAAAGTGTCATTATTTACCAAATGACACTTCATAACAACATTCATAGACATTTATAAAGACTCTTTTATGTTCATGACAGTGTCATGTCAGTCTTGTGCACCCCCGTCAAATAAAGTCTTAGCCAGATTTCTACAAACTGTGTTTGAACATGTATTAATATGAAATTAATGCTGCAGTACGTAACTTTTATAACTTTCTTTTTACATATTGGTTAGAACTATCAGTACGTTGTGTCTGTATAAGACGAGGCTCAGTTTTTTTCACCAATTTTCTGTCTGATGTTTTATTGTTTGCAATGTAATAATATAGTGATAGTTTAAACAAAAAAAAAATATTTTTTTTTCTCAGTGGAACATACAGCAGCTTAAAGGTTGACCTTTAACATATCTCTATAAAAGATAAAATGATTTAGAAAAGTATCAGCATCATACATGTTCAGCTTTTTTGAGCATGTATGCTGCCAAATGTAACTTTTATAAAAAAAATATTTTACATATTATCTCATGTCAGTCATATGGGCACCCTGTCAAATAGTGTTATTGAAATCCGACTTACTTTTCTACATAATCTTGTATATCTCTTGTACAAATATGTTCCAGATTAACCTTTAAACCTGCAGTGTGTAACTTATAAAAATTAAGTTCTTTAAAAACAGTTGTATAAAATTTCCCTCGTCTTTTACAGTACAGCGAGAAACATAATCTGTGGAAGAAATCCAGCGCCGTCTTCCACTGATATGACATTGTTATAATGTTGATAAACATGTAAAAAAAAACAATTTGCTTACTTGCATACTGCAGCTTTAATGTCATGTTACATGTTCAAAAACATAGTTAAAATCTGAAATACTATTCTATACCATGTTAAATATGTTTTATAAAGCTTAACTATTATATTTTCTTATCCATTTTATATCTTAAATATTAATATATCAAAACTTGACATCATTTCATATCTTAAATAACATGTTTGTTCATAAAAATTGTATTTCAGGTAAGACTCAATTTAAAAATGTTCTGTGTCTTAAATGTAAAAAATGTTAAATACAAAATGGTGTGATTTAGAAATGTTCATTTAAATAAAGTTCAATTGTTCAGCAGCACTTGCACTCTTTGTCTTTCTTGTCAAAGATCTGTTTCTTTTTTATTTAATTTTTTACATTAGAAAGGTATATAGATAACTTGAAAAAATTAAGTAGGATTTAAAGCTGTAACATGTGTTCCATTAACATGATAGAATTGTGTTCGCCCAACACAATTTCATTGAGTAATACTGGCAATGAAAAATAAGCTGGTGTTACTCATTATAATAGTGTTGCTAAGACATAAAAAAAGTTATCGATAATACATAATATATTTACATTATGGTAAGAGATAAAATGTTTGTAGTTTCAACTTAATATTTTCAAGTAATCTAATGTAAATAAAATATGTCTGTTCTACTTATTTGCATTGTGTGGGACGGATGTACACAATAAAATTAAGTAAACTGAACAGCTTTTTTCTTTCAGTGTAGTGCACTGTTCAAGAGAAAGGCCTATATGGCATTTAATGATTTACAGATCAGTTCAGTTTCATTCAGTTTATTCTGCTCATGCCTTGCTGAGGAACCTCTCAGTTCTTCACAGTGATTTTAGGAGCAGAAGTGAATAAAGTGGACATGTGAGGATAGTCCCAAAAACAAATGTATCATGCGGTATTTTTGTAGCAAGACAAAACAGATTCATGACATCCTTTCTTTCCTGAACGTCACAGGTAGTTCAGCTACAGTTCATGTTTTCAATTCAGGAAACTCATGTTTTTCTTCAGTGGTTTGTTGAAATTTTATAAAAGCTCTAAAAGCATTACTATTGATTATTAACTTAATTTCTTCCAAGTCACAAGTCACTTTAGAATATAGTTGCTTTTTTCTATGCAAAAAAATACAAAAAAGTCTTAACAAATTAATACATGCATGCAGTTTGAGCAGTGAATAGAAGAAGTATATTTTTTAGGTCTCTGGTGAAATATCACTTAGCTCATTTTACATGATGTTAAAGCACAGGACCTGGTTTACCCACATCTTTTTTTCTTTTCATTTTTTTATCTCTACGCTCTGTTTATAAACATAGAAAGAACAAGATGATTGAAAACTCTGGAAAATGGATCTGTGAAGGAACAGGGGCCAAAAGAGGGAAAGTCTGTCCACATGAGAGCGCTGTTCAAATACGAAAGAGATATCTTTATGCAAGTGTTCCATTCTAGTTAATGTATTTTAGTTTAAGATTATTTTATCATCAACAAGTGGAAATACGTACAATAAAAATAAAAATATATCAGACTGATTTTTTTTCCTTCAACAAAATAACATTCTTAGTCTAATTTTCAGAGAAAAGTTTAAAAAGTAAAAATAAATAATAACCAAAAAAAAGAAGGATATAAAAAACAAAAATCTTCACATCCAGCTGCTATGCAAATTTATGCTGACTTGGAAATTTCAAATAAAATATTTTTTTTTTGTTTATATTTATTTATTTATTTATTTATTTATTTAGCACATTTAAGCATAACAATTCCAAGAGCATTAAAACACCATTAACTACTTTACAGACGATTTCTCCAAAAGTTGTGTTGGGATGCCTGTGTTGTAGTGGCTCCCAGACTTTTCAGCTTCTCACTTATGAAATGGCAGAGTTGTTCCACCTGCTGTATTGTTCCAGTAATAAATAACTGTGTGAATATTTAAGAATGTTTTGCTTTTTTGTATTAAAATTATTGATTCACTACTAAATCAGTTGAACAAGGTTATAATCACAATCAACACTGCTTTATTTTATGTGTTGTAATTTTTTACAAATGGTAAAAATGCATTTGTCATTTTTACAAATGCAGGGTCTTTTGTTTTTTGTACAACGGACCTCAAACGGAGTCCTGACCCCAATTTTGGAAAAACCTATTCCAGGATATTATTATTTTGCTTTTTTTTTTGTCCTTATTGTTGCATAAACATGTCTGATTTGGGGGGGATAGAGTGCATCCAGAAAGTATTTACAGTGCTTTGCTTTTTCCACATTTTCTATTGTTAAACCATATTCCAAGTTGTAGTAAATTAATCTCTTTCCTCAAAATTCTACCAGTGATGTGCGGTCAGGGGAGGCAGGTGAGGCAGAGCCTCACCTGTCATCATGGAAAAATATAAAAAAAATATAAAACCATTTATATTGCTATTTTCACCTTGGTTTGTACTATAAAGTATCTATTTTTTACTTAGATTAACCGATTCTGATTATTTTTGTCTTCAAAATCGCTGGATTTTCGCATTTTCCCATTCAAATGCTCAGAAGCGAAGCCGGTAAGGCAGCAGCGAGCTGAGCCTCACCTAGGATTGCGCAACCTCTCGCTAACTGCACTGGCTGCCATTCTATGTGAGCAAGTTTGTCCTGTCTGTACGCCAGCAATAAAATGGCTAAAAAACATTTAATATATGGACTGATTTTCCATAATTTCGCTTATGTATATAATGTACAGTGTTTTTTTGTCACCAACTACGGTGGCCGACAGGTGCAAATGCGCACCAAAAGAGAAAACATGCAAACAAAAGAAAAGACACACCCCCGAATCAAATGCAGCAAACAAAAAAGAAAACACCCCCGAATTAGAAAACACCCCCGAATTAGAAAACACCCCCGAATTAAATGCAGCAAACAAAAAAGAAAACACCCCCGAATTAGAAAACACCCCCGAATGAAATGCAGCAAACAAAAAGTGTTGAAAACGGAAGTGCTCCAGACCACTATGGGGAGTCTAACAAAAAATAGCTGTGTCCGAATTCAGGCTCTGCATCCTTTAAAGCGGGTGTTCAGAAAAGCAGCAATGGCGACAAAATAATTTTTGCTGTATTACACTTAAAATTACACACATTTATTTTTTACAATGTTTTTAGGCGAGAATGTAGATGTATAGATCTGAAATATCTGCTCGGTTCATTAATAAATCACCTACTTCCAATATTGCTCCGACGTTTTCGGAGATGTCTTCTCCCGCTGCATTAACAGCCAGCTTCACTCGCAAGCTGTCAGCTGGCCGGGCGCTCCATGTAGATATTAATAAAGTATTTAATTTATTCCTGAGCAAATGGGTTTGACTGATTAAAGTTAAGCCTTCAAACATAGTTTATTTAACTGTAATGTCTTACTACCTGAGATCTGGAGAGTATTTGAAAATGAATAATATCCCTTGTATACATTAAACATTTTAGAATCAGACAGATTTTCTTTTTACTATGGAACAACCTTTATTACAAAAGGTGAAGAATAATACAGAAATAAAGAGTAAAAAACAACTGAGTCCGTTTTTTTTACTTCGTTGCTCTGTGCTTCACGTTGTCACGGTTGCTAAGCAACATAACGCCGAGATGGAGGCTAGGCAGCTAGCCGGAGGCTACAGCTTCTCTCTTCTGGTCGTCCATATTCGTGGCCTTCGAAGGATCCGTCTTCTGTAGATCGGGCCGTTTCTCACATAGACATAATAAAAGGACAGACGCCTAATGGACCGCTCTCGTCTTATCAATACATACTTATATAAGTATACAAACATAAATAAATAATCATTAATACTGAATAATATACATTAGGCTATGCATGATTATGCACGCAGACACACACACACACACATATATATATATATATATATATATATATATATATATATATATATATATATATATATATATATATATATATATATATATATGTAACGGTTATTAGATATACAGATTAAATTCCTGCTAAAATATGTTCACGGTTATCCTGTAATTGGTGGTTTTTGGCGCCCCCTACTGGTTACCTATAAATTGGATGAGAAACCAAAAATTCCACACAGTTGGTTCAGCGCTCTGTTGTGGTAAGTCAACAAATCCGGTTCTCTTCCAAATGGTGTTGGAGGTTTGTTTAGGAGAGTGACTGGAATCTTTGTTGCATTGCACAGAGCCATAGGTTGACCAGTAGAGAGGCTCACTGCGCCATATGTGTTTTGTCAACCACTGATTGCAGGTAATTATGTTATATTGATTGTCAGTAATTTGTTTTGTCGGATATGTATATCAGTTTGTCAGTTAGTTTGTTATATTTATCAGTTTGTCAGTTGTGGTTGCCATTCTGTTTGTTTGTTGGGTTCTATGGCAACATGACATGTTCTTTTCCACTAATCCCCAGAGAGCTTTTAATGACTGTTGTTATATTTATTATTCATATTTTTATTTCTATTCTGAAACTATACGATCAAATAGCCTAGAAAATATGTCGGAATTCACTATAATTGTTTGTAAATTCCACACAGTTGGTTCAGCGCTCTGTTGTGAGCCATAGGTTGACCAGTAGAGAGGCTCACTGCGCCATATGTGTTTTGTCAACCACTGATTGCAGATTGCAGATTGCAGATTGCAGATTGTAATAAATCATCTTAAAACCAACCAACCGGTCTCCGAGTGTGCATAGCAGGACGGAAGGGTAAAGACAGAGCTGTTACATTGGTGCCGTGACCTTGGACTTCAATCAAGCTCATCGAACCTGTGACCGTCCTAGCTGCCACATCGGGTTTTGAAGACATCAGTTCACACTGTGTATCTGATCATGTTCACAGTTGATACGGTAGCATTACAATGCAGTGTAAAGATATTACTGTACACTGAGAACTTTTATGTGCCATTACAGTAACTCACAAATTACTAGTTTTCTTTTGTTGTTTTGATTTATTTTGTTTATTTATTTATTCCAAGTTGGTGATTTTATTTCCTATTGTATTTTGGATTCTGAATATCTTTACATTTGTCAAACTCCTGAACAATGTCTAATCAAAGTAACCACTTTTGGTTTAGGACACCCATTAGTATTGGTAGGGGAAGAGGTGTGCTTGCTCCTATTCCTTTTTCTGTTGATAGTCCTGCTCCAAGTGGTCTTATGCCCTCATTAGATGAGATTCCTGGTGCTAGAGTCCACAATCCTATTGACTATCATGGCAGCACATGTATGCCTAATATTATACCAACACCAAGTCCTAATAGTGACAGTTCTGAGCGTGTAGCAGCCCAGATGAAATCTGTTATTCAGGAGATAGGACATGAGTTGGCTGACACCATTATGTCACGCATACAACCACATAACACAGTTGCTCCCAGTTCTACAACCACACAAACTGTAATGAGTACTGTGGGTCAGTCCGGTTGTGTATCTGATGTATCCCAAGTTCGGGTTGTCATGCAGAGAAAGGTCAAAGAACCTCCATGTTTTGCAGGTAATGGCTCAGATTCCATTACATTCCATGACTGGGAAGATCAAATGAGAACATTTGTTAGGAAAAGCGATGTTAAGATTGAAGAACAGGCTGATGAAATACTTATGCATCTGAGGGGAAAAGCTAAGGATGTAGTTAAATTTGGGATTAGAAATAGCAACATTAATATTACTGCTCACCCTGACATGATTTATAATCTCCTCAGAAAACACTTCGGCTCTACTAAGTACTCTGCTGTCCCCTTAGCCGACTTTTACTCGACTTTGCCCAAAGACCAGGAAGACCCATATGACTACTGGCTGAGACTAAACCGAGCAGCTGACTTCGCCTCTGACTGCCTGAGAGAGCAGGGCAAATCATTGGAAAACCCTGAGATGGAGGTGACCCGTATGTTTATTAGGAATTGTCCCTGCAAAGACCTGGCTCTCACTTTCAGGTCCAAAACTATTGATAGGTGGTCAGCATGTGAAGTCCTCGAGGTGCTGAATGAGTACCATGCTGAGATGCACTGTAAAGAAACTTCCCCAGTACACCACGAGAAGACAGTGGACATTAAAGTGCACAAAGCAGAGGTGAGCCATGGCTTAGTCCCTACACATAACAGTCAGGAGTACCCCCAGACACACAGCCCTCAATATGTGTCCCTGACAGATGTAATGACCATGTTAGAGAAGGTTCTGCTGCATGGAGCCTCTGATCAGTCACGTGTAAGAAGACGAGCTCCACCCAGGCGACCTGTAGACAGTACAGACAAAATTGATGGTTTCACTATTAAACCATGTATTATTTGCAAAGCTGATGACCACAGTGCCTTGTCACATTGCCGAGAAAATAGGCTTTGTTTCAAGTGTTATGATCCAGGCCATTCACGCCACAACTGTCCAACCAAAAGAACTACTCCAGAGCATCAGGAAAACTGACTGGTCTGCACACAGGGGAGGACAGTGCAGATGAACTCAATAAACCTCCCACCAGTAATGAGTTACCAGAAATCCAAGATAATGCATCCCTCTATGAGTTGTACAGTAGTACATTGACACCATCCAAGAAACTGATACTCCAGGGATCCCAAAGAATAGCAGAAACTAACAGCCTGTTCTACACACCTGTGTCTGTACAGAATGGGCCCACCCTCAAAGCACTGTTAGACAGTGGTTCAATGGCTTGCACAATAAGTCAGACCTCTATTCAGTCCCTTTTACAGCAGTGTCCTGACATAGCAAAAAGCACGGCTGAAGATTATGTCATCATAGGCTGTGGTGGACAACAGATTTTCCCCAAAGACATGTATGACCTTGATGTCATGGTTTATGGATGCAGGATGATAATTCCAACAATGGTTGTTCCAGGCCAGACAGAACAGATGATTCTTGGCAGCAATGCCATCAAACACATTCTAACCCAACTAAAGAACACTGATAGTTACTGGAGACTAGTTTCCTCACCCAACAATGGCCAGACACCCGACCACTGCCAATTTCTGTCACTGCTATCCAACACAGAACGTTGGAGGGGTGATTGCATTCCAGATAAAGTAGGGACAGTGAAAGTCAAGAGTTGTGTGACCCTGAAACCACAGAGTGAACACCTTGTCTGGAGCAAGTTACCTGAGTCAGCAGTTATGTCGGCAGGCAGTACAGTGATTGTGGAGCCAACACGGTCTAAAGCTGGGCCAAAACATATCCTTGTTGGCAGAATTGTCACTCCTCTTTGGGGAGATCGATGGGTACCTATTAGGGTCATCAATCCGACAGACCGAGTTGTAGTACTGAGGAGAAATACCAAATTAGCAGATGTGTCTCCATGTATTGCAGTTGAGGACCTGCCAAAAGCTGACAAGATTGAGTGTAATGTGCAGTGTGTACAGAGTGAAGTTGTGCAGCCAAAGTCAGAGGAGGACATGATGTATGCACTGAAAGCTCTGGGTCTGCAAGATATTGACCTGAAATCATGCGAAGTGTCACTGCAGTGGAAAGACAAGCTCCTTGACCTTATTGTGCAGCATGAGACAATCTTCTCCCGTCACAAAATGGACTGTGGAGAAGCTAAGGGGTTTGTTCACCGCATTCATCTTGTTGATGACAAACCGTTCCGTTTACCCTACAGACGCATACCACCAAGCCAGTACGAGAAACTGAGAACGACTCTGAATGAAATGGAAGAGAGAGGCATTATCCAGAAGTCAAACAGTGAATATGCATCTGCACTTGTTCTGGTATGGAAACCAAATGGTGACCTCAGAGTCTGCACTGACTTCAGATGGCTCAATGCGAGAACCGTGAAGGATGCTTACCCACTACCGCATCAAGCTGATGCTTTGGCTGCTCTTGGTGGTAATGCCTTCTTCTCAACAATGGACCTGACATCAGGCTTTTATAATGTCCCGCTGCACCCTGATGACAAAAAATATACAGCATTCTCATCTCCATTTGGACTTCATGAATACAATCGCCTCCCTCAAGGCCTGTGCAACAGCCCGGCTACATTCATGAGGATGATGATGTCCATATTCGGTGATGAGAATTTCACAAGCCTATTGTGCTACCTCGATGATCTGATGGTTTTTGCACCTACAGAGGAAACTGCACTCCATCGCCTACACATGGTTTTCTCCCGCCTCAAGGAACACAACCTTAAACTTGCACCCAAGAAGTGCTTCTTCCTAAGACGATCTGTGAAGTTTCTTGGACATGTCATCAGTGACAATGGTGTCCAAACAGACCCTGCGAAAGTAAAAACCATAAATGATGTCCAAGTCACTGACCTCATGGAGTCTGATGGGAAAACACCTTGCCCTAGCAAAATCAGATCATATCTAGGCATGATAATGTACTATCAGAGCTTTATTGAAGCATGTTCCGCAAAGGCAAAACCACTGTTTAAGCTCACAGCTGGACTGGATGCTCAAAACAAGCACAAAAAGGGTAGCAAACCTGTCAAAAAGAGAGGTCATGTGAAGCTGACACCTGCTGATTGGACAGATGCATGCCAGACTGCTTTTGAGACACTGAAACACGACCTCATGACAAGTGTTACTCTAGCCCATCCAGATTTCAATGCCCCATTCATTCTAGCTGTCGATGCATCTTTTGATGGGATTGGAGCAGTCCTGTCACAACTGCCGTCTGATGGAACAGTGGCTAGGCCAGTTGCCTTTGCAAGTAGAACCCTTTCACGCTCCCAGCTAAACTACCCTGCTCACCGGCTAGAATTTCTTGCATTAAAATGGGCAGTATGTGATAAATTCAGCCATTGGTTGAAGGGCAGACACTTCACCATATGGACTGATAATAATCCATTGACATATATCCTGACTAAGCCCAGACTTGATGCATGTGAACAGCGGTGGGTGGCAAAGCTTGCTGCATACGACTTTGACCTGAAATACATCCCTGGCTCAAAGAACATTGTTGCAGACGCCTTGAGTCGTGAGCCATTTGTCCAGTCATGTGTGGGTCATCGCCTCGTAAATGAGCCATATACCTTGTTGTTGGATCAGGTCAACAGTGTGAATGACAGACTCGTGCAGAATGTCTTCAGAGTGTCCAACAACTGTCAAGCTGTTGTAGACGATGGTGGTGAGATACCAAATGAGCCAGTTCAAGACACAGTTCCACCAAATACAAAAGGCTCAGTCTCAGCAGAGGAAGTTGCTGCCATCCTCAATGTTCAGTCCAGTGGAGGTGTGAGCCATATGATGGGAACTGGTGTTGACCCCAATTTTCTGCTGGATGAAAACCAATCATCTGCATTTCCACAGAGTCAGCTTGTCAATTGGCAGGAGGCTGACAACACAATCAGCAGAGCCATGTACTTCGTACGGAGACATAGAAGACCTACCAAACGTGAAAGGGCTAATGAATCACGGAGCGTGATTAAGCTGTTGAAACACTGGACCAGACTCACCATACAGAATCACATGCTGTACAAGGCAAGGAAAGATCCTCACATGAACAAGAAAATCCTCCAGTTCATAGTACCTGACTCAATGAAACAGAAAGTTCTTCATGGCCTCCATGACGCAGCAGGTCACCAAGGCCAGCACCGTACCTTGTCTCTGGTGAGGCAAAGGTTTTTCTGGAGTGGCATGAGCCGTGATGTCATGAACTATGTTCGGTCCTGTCAGCGCTGCATTGTAGGGAAGACACCTGAACCACACAGTCGTGCACCACTCCAAAACATAGTCACTACAGAACCTATGGAATTAGTCTGCATAGACTTTTGGACTGCTGAGCAAGGGAACAAGTCTGTAGATGTTTTAGTTGTTACTGATCATTTCTCCAAGATGGCACACGCCTTCCCCTGCAAGAATCAGACTGCCAAGGAAGTTGCTCGTCGTCTCTGGAACAACTTCTTTCTCATTTATGGGTTTCCTCGCCGTATACATTCTGACCAAGGGGCCAACTTTGAGAGCAAGCTAATCAAAGAGCTTCTAGAGATGGCCGGAATAGAGAAATCCCATACAACCCCTTATCACCCCATGGGGAATGGTGTTGCAGAGAGATTCAACAGGACTCTGGGAGACATGATCAGATCCCTTCCCCCGCAGCCAAAAACAAAGTGGCCACAAATGCTACAGCTACTAACCTTCTGCTATAACTGCACAGAGCATGAGACAACAGGGTTCGCACCATTCTACCTGGTGTTTGGAAGGATCCCTCGTCTACCTGTTGACGTGATGTTTCAACATGCCCTCACCAATGATGCTGTTGTCAGCTACTCAGACTTTGTCTCTGACCTAAAGAAAAATCTACATGAGGCTGCTCAGATTGTGCAGAAAAACAGCCTCAAAGAACAGACTCGCCATGCCAAGCTATACAACCGCAAGATCAGGGGATCACCTCTTGTCATTGGAGATAGAGTATTGATCGCCAACAGAGGAGTACAGGGGAAACGCAAGATTGCAGACAAGTGGGAACCTACCCCTTATGAGGTCATATCAGTCAAGCCTGATATCAATGTCTACAGAGTTAAGGATGTCCTAACGGGCAGAGAGAGAGTTGTCCACAGAAACCTGCTACTCTCTGTTAACTTCTTGCCCTGTGAGAGTGCTGAGGACCATGAATCTGACCATGAATCTGACAGTGCTGCTGCTATGCATGGAAGTGGTCTATGTCCAGATGTACCTGATGTGATGGAGGAAAGTGATGTCCGCACGGTCAACTGGCTGATGCAGTCCGGCGATGATGGAACCCATTCAGATGATGATGATTCATTTGACCAGAGATCCTGTGCCCAATCTCTCACAGTCGTCACATCCAGCCCAGCCAATCACCCAATTCCCATCCACAATATTGGCCACTCAACAGTCGATGATGTAGAAGATTCAAAACATTGTCCAGACATTCTATCCCCAGACATGGTCACGACCAACTCTGTCCATCCAGATGTGCCCTGTCCTGACAAACTCCCCACGGACTCCCCGCCCCTGGTTGACAATCCCAGAGACATTGACACCCCTGTAATAGCTACTGTAGACGGTGACTGTTCAGACACTGCTATCCCAGACTTACCTCAGATTGTTTCCTCACAACTTGACCGCCGTATTCTTAGGGACCGTAGTTCCATTAGGCCCCCCAGACGTCTTATTTGTGAGATGAATAACCAAACAGTAGATGAGACTGCTTTATCTGCTGTGTCCGTTAATTCCCTGATTCAGTTTTTTTCAAGTGCACTTTCATTTAAGTAGCAGAGTTAGAACAGTGTTAACCATAGAAGTGCTTGAGTAGTTCTTTTAGAACAACAGGAACAGTATTTACATTTCAGAGGTGTAATGGGCACCTTTGAGTCTATTTTTAGTTAGGAGTTTGATCGCCTCCTTTCTTTACATACTTCCTTTTGGGAGAGTGTTTGCATTGACAAGTATACCCAGTTTTGTTCCTAGTGTTGCATTTCTTTTGCTTTCTCCTTAGTGCACCCAATTTTTTTGTTTTTCCTTTTGTTTGGTCTGAGGCATTACTTTTGATATTTAGCAGAATTTCAGGGGGGTGTATGTAACGGTTATTAGATATACAGATGAAATTCCTGCTAAAATATGTTCACGGTTATCCTGTAATTGGTGGTTTTTGGCGCCCCCTACTGGTTACCTATAAATTGGATGAGAAACCAAAAATTCCACACAGTTGGTTCAGCGCTCTGTTGTGGTAAGTCAACAAATCCGGTTCTCTTCCAAATGGTGTTGGAGGTTTGTTTAGGAGAGTGACTGGAATCTTTGTTGCATTGCACAGAGCCATAGGTTGACCAGTAGAGAGGCTCACTGCGCCATATGTGTTTTGTCAACCACTGATTGCAGGTAATTATGTTATATTGATTGTCAGTAATTTGTTTTGTCGGATATGTATATCAGTTTGTCAGTTAGTTTGTTATATTTATCAGTTTGTCAGTTGTGGTTGCCATTCTGTTTGTTTGTTGGGTTCTATGGCAACATGACATGTTCTTTTCCACTAATCCCCAGAGAGCTTTTAATGACTGTTGTTATATTTATTATTCATATTTTTATTTCTATTCTGAAACTATACGATCAAATAGCCTAGAAAATATGTCGGAATTCACTATAATTGTTTGTAAATTCCACACAGTTGGTTCAGCGCTCTGTTGTGAGCCATAGGTTGACCAGTAGAGAGGCTCACTTCGCCATATGTGTTTTGTCAACCACTGATTGCAGATTGCAGATTGCAGATTGCAGATTGTAATAAATCATCTTAAAACCAACCAACCGGTCTCCGAGTGTGCATAGCAGGACGGAAGGGTAAAGACAGAGCTGTTACATATATATATATATATAATGTTTTCCAGCCTACGAGTTCTGGTTTAAGAGTGATTCAGCAGCTGAGATTGGGTCCAAAATCCGATACGAGATTCATCCGTGCTGTGCAGTGAATCTGTCTCTCCCTTCTTCCTCACGTCGTAGGAAACCTTCAAAACAAAAACGGGACATTTTCGAGTTATCTTACGTTGACTGAGTTAAATAATTAAATAATAGCCATTGTCATCTGTGTAAACTTTGCTGGTGAATGTTATGATTTTTATAATATTGTTTCATTTCTATAGTAGGCTCTTGTATCAGATAATCTAAATGTTGGAGAATGACTTAAACATTTTAAGATTTACGGAATCTCGGTTAGCTGTCATAGCGGGGGCTGAACACCAAGCACTATAGCTAGCATTAGCTGGTATTTCGCCAGTGGACATAAATACAGTATAGTAATATTCTAATCACAAAAATACACAGTAATATGTCCATCTTACTTGCGAAAAGTCTGTCGAGCCCTCACGTCAGTAGTCCGTCGATCCGATCAACAATATTCCGCAGTGCTGAAGGCATCTTCTGCTGTTTTGGTTGAGCAAAGCAAAGTGTATTTGCGCCGGAGCAGCCAATCGTGGGGGGGAGGGTGTACTCTTTTATTATGTCTATGCTTCGAAGGATCAGTTTCTCAGGGCCCTTGAAAGGATGCAGAGCCTGAATTCGGACACAGCTATTTTTTGTTAGACTCCGCATAGTGGTCTGGAGCACTTCCGTTTTCAACACTTTTTGTTTGCTGCATTTCATTCGGGGGTGTTTTCTAATTCGGGGGTGTTTTCTAATTCGGGGGTGTTTTCTTTTTTGTTTGCTGCATTTCATTCGGGGGTGTTTTCTAATTCGGGGGTGTTTTCTTTTTTGTTTGCTGCATTTAATTCGGGGGTGTTTTCTAATTCGGGGGTGTTTTCTAATTCGGGGGTGTTTTCTTTTTTGTTTGCTGCATTTAATTCGGGGGTGTTTTCTAATTCGGGGGTGTTTTCTAATTCGGGGGTGTTTTCTAATTCGGGGGTGTTTTCTTTTTTGTTTGCTGCATTTAATTCGGGGGTGTTTTCCAATTCGGGGGTGTTTTCTTTTTTGTTTGCTGCATTTGATTCGGGGGGGTGTCTTTTCTTTTGTTTGCATGTTTTCTCTTTTGCTGCGCATTTGCACCTGTCGGCCACCGTAAACCAACTGTGTGTGTATCGTGTTTTGTGTTGAGGAGGAGCGATCAGAAACGGCAGAGAACAGACTCCAGGGGGGGCAGGCAGTTCTCTTGCCTCATGGCAGGGGGCGCTCATGATCCCAGATATTGTGACTGCACAACTGCAGAGTAAGACACAGTGAGCTAGCCATGGAGCTAGCCATACAGTAAATAAGTAAAGTACAGCGATATATTTGTTTTCTCCTCTCTTCCGACGTAAACATGAAAGACTACATTTCTACACTTAAACAGTTTTCTTAAGTGGATTTTCAATTGAAGCAGGAGATAATAACTAAAGGAAGATCAACACCGGAGCTGAAAGTTTTGCTTCGAGACAGTTTGATGATTCTCAAACGGAGTAGAAAAGACATGCCGAGGTTAGACTTGGCTTTGGATGAATGGATACTTTTGTGCAGAATTAGCGGTGCATGGATTTCATTGATACATAAAGGTAAGACGGCAATAAGATGTTTGTTTTTTTTCATGAAATGTGCGTTTTGTGGGCTGTATGTCTAAATAATTCAGTTAAGTAGAAGCGGTAGCTAATCTACCACAGCAATTATTTATTCATTAAACATTAAGCCTAAAACATACCTCAACAACAGACTAAATGTTCTGTTCTGTGTGCAAAATAAATTCTTGAATGTTTTTTGGTGTTAAATCCTAAAACATGAAGTGGCATCGTTGTCAGTTGCTACGGCAACGAGTCAGCGTAACTTGACGAATACAGATCACTTTGCTGTGGATCATAGCACGAAATCAATACCTACATTTCTAAGTTTCACTGAGTTAACGCGGCTATGGATGACATGTAAAAAATTAGTCTTTTTGCCCTCCAGCATTGTATGCCTGCGCGAAATTTCCGTACATCCAATAACATGCATGGTGTCTAAGTCATAAGTCAGTGCCTCACCAGCAATGAACCTCACTGCACGTCACTGAATTCTACACACAAGTTTCCAAAACTTGTGTGTTCATTTGCAAATGAATTAAAAATAGAAAACCAAAGAGTCACATTTACATTAGTATTCAAAATCTTTGTTTAATACTTTGTTGATCCAAGTTTAAGAGCAATTACAGTTTGAAATGTTCTTTACAGTTCTCCAGCTCATCAGGTTGGATGGAAGTCAAATTTACACTAATCAAAAATATGTCAGAACTTACAGCAAGCATCTACAATACACAAGAAAAAGAAAAATGTTTTAAATGTTTCAAATTGTCAAATTTCTATGAGCAAAGCAATACTAGACAAGATGTGAAGTTTTCACTTGATGAAGATTACCATCACTCAAAACTAGCTCTTAGTTTATAGCACAGATAAAATGAAACTCATCATAATCAGACTTGATGAACCAGAGATGGTCTCCTTCTTTCTCCATGGCTCCATTGGTGTCACAGTTTTCTTTTGGTTCATTGTGACCCCAGTGTTTAAACTCTACATCACTGTCATCAACACAGAAGCAGTAATGGAGAGAGGAGGCGTAGTGAAGGCAGAGCCATACGAAAGGACTGTTGGTTTTCTCAGCCTCCAGTTCAGCAAAGTTCTGCATCTGTTTATCCAGGATGGAGGCCAGCTCTTTGTGGTTATGTCTGCAGTAGCTCAGGGCTTCTTCCCAAGTCTTGTTTTGGTCAATCAATAAAAAGGTGAATCTCAAAAAGAAACTTAAGCCTGTTTTATATGACAGAAAGTCAAGCAACTCCATGTAGGATATAACGTAAACAGCACAGTCAGAAATAAAATAAGTTTGTAGCAGGCATGTACATGATCTAATAGTCTGAATGCTGATTGCAGTAATCTACATTATTAGCAAATATAGAGGGCCCCAAAACCACATTTTGCCTAGGGCCCCATGGAGCATTGGGCCGGCCCTGCCCTCCATCATCAAAGTCAACTCACCACCAGGGAATGGTTAGTAGACAGTTCTGCCTCTGTCTTCACCAAAGACGAGTGCTAAGGGCACATATACTTGAACACGGTGTTGATGAGCACAGAAGTCCAATAACAGAACACCACTTGGGTTTAGATCAGAGTGGCCAAACCTCTCCAGGTCTCACTATCATTGCCTGGAGAGGCAATGATAGTGCCTCTCCAGGCACTATCATTGCAGCAGAACCTTGTTCTGCTGCCTCTTCTCCAGCAGAACAAGGAGAAGAGGCACTCTCCAGAACCCCTCCAACGACTCCAAAAAAGGTGGGTAATCTGAACTGCTGTTTGTCACATAAGTACAAACAGTCAGAAACTGTCCCCCGACAAATAGGTGAAGGAAAGTTACCCTTTTCACAGGGGTGGATCCCAACACACAGGCACCAAGATGGGAGGCAAAAAGTATCTCCTTTTCTGTGTGTAACACTCGCTATGTGTTTACAGTTAATAAATTTGTAATAAGACCAGAGCTAGGTTCGGCTACAGGAGTAGTGAGAAGTGTAGTTTGAATTAATGACCACAGACCAAAGAAAGTTAAGTTAAAACAGCCGGCTTATTATTAGTTTAAAGAACAATAAAAGAATAAACAACAACAATGTTACACAATTAACACACAATGACACAAATTCAAAAAAAGAAAAATAGTTTCCAGTTCCTTTCAGAGTATTTTATAAATCTAAATTAAGGATACTATTTATTTTACCTAGGTTATAGTTCTATTTAGGTTCTAGTTAATACTATTTATCTATTTTGATTTACAGTTTGTTTTAATCTGTTTAATCTATTTTTAATTCTTTGGTGTTTCCCTTAAGGAGTTAAAAAAAAACAATAACAGCAAAACAACAACACAGTAGAACAATTCAGAAAGGACAGATCAAACTGTGCTTCAGATTGATGTCTTGTTTCTTCCGATGATCCAACAGTTAATTCTGTTTCAGTGACCCACTGCTAATACGCATGACAACATGGGCAGGTCATACCAAGTTGCAGGGTTGGCAATGTCCAGCAGAAGGCGTAGCTCCTACTTGATGGTCTTTAGCTCCAGGGTTGGCTCGCCATCTCGTTCTCCTTAGGCAGATCCAGTTCAGTGATGATCCGAGACTCTTTAGGAGGGTTCAGTTCAGTGACGATCCGAGACTCCTTAGTCCAGATCCCAGCCGAACGAAAACGACAAACAAAACAAAACAAAACAAACAAACAAAAAAAAAGCCTGTTGCCAACAAGAGCGACAGTTAGCAACAGTTAGCTCCTCTGCTGATAAGCGGTTGAATTTCTGTTGACAAGAGCAGCTGTTAGCTTCAGCGGATCAGCTGTTACTCCTGTTGACTTTCAGTTGACTTGCTGTTAGCACCAAGAGCAACAGCCGACGCCTCCGCTGATCAGCCTTCGCTTCAGCTTTCCATTTAAGTTAAATAAATGTTTAACAAATACATTATCTTTAAAAAAAAAAAAAGAAACAAAATACACTTTCAACTCACCAAGTCCAGTTCCACAACACAAAAAATGATCCCGAACGCAGTCAGGGTGAGAGAAAAATATGGGAAAAGCTCCTTCTCCAGAAATAAAAAGAACAAACTCGTCTTAGACAGCAAATCAGCTACGAGTGCTCAATTTCTCTTATCTCTTTTCTTTTCAGCACAATCCCGTTTGCTTCTGCGCTCTCTGCTTGCTTTCTCTCATGTCAGAGAACGTAGCAACCCGATTGGCTGAAGCTAGTCACGTGGGTTACACATAAATGCGACCCTTCAGAATAAGAGAATAACAATTTTAAGATCGATTAATTCCCTATTTATTTTCCTATTTATTTATTTCCTATTTATCTAATTTACTATTATTTTTATGAAGAGGCTATTTTAACCTGGGTTACATGTGCCCCTCGCTATGGCCGACTCAACAGACCCTGATCCAAAGTCCAAGCGGAGCCCAGTTCAATCCCACCATTTGATGGTGGGATTGAGTAGGTCTTCAAAGTACTCAGCACAAGTTATTCTCCATGTCCTCTGTGAACTTTTATTACACCCGAGTTTTTGCATCATCAACTGCATGGTGCTGCTTCTGGGGTCCCACAGAAGCAGGGGGACCTGCTTCTGTGGGACCCCACAGATAGAGACCTGATAGGTCTCTATCTTCAGCTGTCCAGCTTCCCTCCCTTTTGGTGCCCATGAGCTGATTCTAGGGTTGTCCTCAAAACAGGCACTGACAACCTTGTGGCCACAACTTCAATAAATCACCTTGACAATGGACGCAGGGAATGTGGCCGACTCTGTGTGGACCATGTTTCACCCACTTCCTCCAAAATGTGTCCGTGATCTTTTCATAGATGTAGATCTATGAGGACATTATGGCAAATGTCAGCTTCACAGTCGATATTTGAAAGTGATACCCGGTCATCCTCAGCCTTCAACACCAGTTGTACACACATCAGATATGTGTAAAGGTTGCTAATGTAAGAAGTCGTTGTTTGTCGCTAGAAAATGACTGATGATGGTATGACTGAGTTCCAGTTTTTACAGGAATTTCAAGGACTGGGTCAGGAATCACAGGATATCTTAAATCATCTGAACTGACTGACCATGGTGTCAGTGTCACTGAAAAAGTTTTCTTTATGTTGGAATTGCAGGTAAACTGTTATATAATATGTGTGTATCACAACATCCGTGATACACACATACTGTATAACAGTTTAGAAGAGTAGTTGCATTGGCCTCTCACTGTTTCTTTGGTGAAAAACAGTGAGAGGACCAAGTTTACGAATAATACATGAAGACTTCTGACATTGTTCACAATAGTCAGTTGTGTACAGCTCACAGTCTGTGTTAATACTATATTGGGTCAGATAGTGTGACATATAAAACAAAAAGACTCCAGGCTTGTCCCGATGTACTGCATCCTTCATCTTCAGTGTTTCAAACTGCAAAGACACTTTTTTGTAATGTCTGTGTTGGCAAAGAACTCTTTGCCCATGAGCTGATTCTAGGGTTGTCTTCAAAACAGGCTCTGACAACCTTGTGGCCACAACTTCAATAAACCACCTTGACAATGGACGCAGGGAATGTGGCCGACTCTGTGCTGACCATGTTCCACCCACTTCCTCCAAAATGTGTAGAGCTAACTACCTGTGGTTGTAAAGGTAACTCACTCAACCTGTGAGCAAGCAAACACATCCATTTGGTCAAAGGGAACACTGACACTTTCAAAAGCAACAAAGTCTTCCGATGCCTTTGCTGTTAAATCCGTAGTTGTGGTTTTGATTCCCAGCACTTATGCTTTCAGAATGAACTTCCTCATGTCCTTACCTTCCATGTCCTTTTGGACTTCGAGGACAATGTCAAAAGCAAAGTATTTTGATCTGTCATTATGAGAGCTCTCTACTGAAACGTCATTGCCTCTTAAGTTACATCCTAACATTTCATATTCCTTTGTAAGAAATCTAAGGCCCCAAACCAATATCAAAGATCATCTTGACTTTGTATGCAGTAAGATCAGTTTGAAGTCGTCTCTCTCAAATCGATCTACCTCTCCAACAAAAATCAAACTGAGAACTCTTGTATTTCCAATGCATAATCTCTTTGAACCTTTATGACATCGTCAATGAGAACACTGAGGTGCTCATTGACATGATGATGTCACACAATCTGTGTCAGGTTCTTGTTTGTTTTAGTTGCTATGGAAACACAAGGAGGTATGTGTGGTATAAGATTACTGTCAATTAAAAATGCATGCATAGACATCTAATTTTGTAATGTAAGTTAATAAATGTGCATAAATTAAAATTTTATATTTCTCCTGTTTACCTATGAGAATACTCGTAAACAGATTAATTAATAAAAGTATAGGTTTTATAAAGAGAGTAAGTATTTTCCCAGCAGTTAGACACACATCAGTCACATTTAGGAACTGGCTCTAAGACATCTTCTTGATCTATTTTGAATTGTGGGTGAGGAGCAGGCACGTGCAGAGGGGGGGCCTGGGGGTGCTTGAGCACCTGCCCTTTTTGCTCCTTGACCCAAAGTGCCCTTTTGGTCAATTTTTTTTATTATTATTATTATTTATCTTTTATTTTTTGTATTATTTCCTAAGCCCTCTTCTGACACATAATAACATGTACTAAAATTATTTGTAATTATTTGTTTTGTTTTTTTGTTGGGTATTTTTTGTACAACATAATAAGCCCTCCGGTCACCGTGTTACCTTTGACCTTTTGCCCGTGACGCATGATGCAGTTGTCTCTCGCGCAGTGAGATAAGGCGACTAACTGGAGCTGAACGTAGCAAACGTTCCAGATTACAGATCAGCTTTTGGTGAATTAAAAAAAAAAACGTTTTTGGTGAGTAAAGTGGAGTAGACTTGCTACTTGTCAGATGACAGAAAACGTTGAAGTATCGTTTTTGCTTCAGCACGGAGTAGCGGTTTAAGCAGAGAGGTAATGAAATACAGCAGACACTGACAGGCCTCTGCATCTGCCTTACTCTGAAGAACTACTGAGCAGGAGGAGACAGCCAGGTGAGGAAAAACTGTTCTGATCTATCGATTCAGTATTTTTATCATACAGACAATTTACCTAACGCCAGAATAAATGCAATGTACATTATGCAGCAAAGGAAATTAGAAGATCGGACATTTATCCATTATGGAGATGACAAGTTTTGGGCAGGCGATGTGCCCCATATTGCATAAGCGATACTGAAGAATGACTGCTATCATTAGCGATACAAGGAAGAAGCTTTTCAGTTATCTAGCTTTGGTAGCAAAGTCGTTAGCTAGCAGCTAGCTAATAGCACAACAACAACAGAATCTTGAAGGAGAATAGCACTTAAATAAAAGTCCAACAAGGATATGCATTTAGAATTAAAAATGACTCACCCTGAATTACCATGATAGATATAATGTGTGTAATAAAAGTGTCATTAATGAAGGGGAAAAAACTCAATCCAGACTTTAAATAAGTTTAGGGTCTGGTTTGCAGAGTATGAAGTTATTTTTTCCCCCCAATTATTCAATAAAAAAAAGTGACCTCAGTTAAGTAAAATAAAATTGTTAATAAAACCTTTGGAATTGTAATGATTTATTTTTCAAAAAACAAAACGTCTTGTTTAAAAAACTTTTTTTTAAATTAAATAACTAATTTTTGTCTTGTGAACTTAAAAAGTTATTTGCCAACCATAAACTTTTATTTGCACACATCAGAAATCTTTTGTTGTGATTTTGGGCCCTGCCCATGACGTCATGTGAGAATCACAAGCAAAACTTTGAGTCACAAACCAAAACTTAGAATAGCAAGCAAAGATTTGTGACATGTGCAAGTAAGTTTGTTTTGCAAATAATTTTTTCACTTCATGAGACAAAAATGTGTGATTTTAATAAAAGTTTTTTTAAGCAAAACTCAGTAGGCTTTTCTCATGGTGACATGCATTAACAATTCAAATTTTGCTTTTTTTTTCTTCTTTCTGCAGTTCCACATTAAAGTTTGATGCAGCTCTGCTTTCCTGAATGGACCATCTTCATCTCCACTGCAGCAAACAGGCAGCTCTTTTTTTATAGATTACAGTACACTAAAAGGTTGCATTGTGCCCTTGTTTATATTTTTAATAGTGTAATTCTGTAAAGACAAAATATGTCTGGTGGTCTAGCTCCGATTTACATATCTTGCTAAACTGCGGGTTTGAATATTGCAATACTTTCCTATAACAAAATAGACCTACAGAAAGAAATTACTAGTACATATGCATAGTTGTATGCATATGCATAGTTGTATGCATATGCATACAACTATGTTAAGAAAACTAAGTTTTCCTTAACAAAATTTTGTAATTTATCATTGTTTTATTAAACTCTGAAAACTGTGTGGCTTTAATATTCTGTCCTAAAATGCAGTTAGATGTGCCCTTTTTTTTTTTGAGCACCTGCCCAAAAATAACTAATTTTTGTCTTGTGAACTTAAAAAGTTATTTGCCAACCATAAACTTTTATTTGCACACATCAGAAATCTTTTGTTGTGATTTTGGGCCCTGCCCACGACGTCATGTGAGAATCACAAGCAAAACTTTGAGTCACAAACCAAAGTGACTCACTTTGCACGGCCCTCCTCACCAGGGCCGTGCAGTGGTCTCTGCACGGCCCTGGTGAGGAGGATCCTCTTAACCCTCATCTGGCCTGACTGGTGGATTGCTGCAGAGATGGTTGTCCTTCTGATCTGCTCTCCTCTCTCCACAGAGGAATGTTGGAGTGACCATTGGGTTCTTAGTCACCCCCCCGACTTAGGACCTTCTGACCCAATCACTCAGTTTAGATGGCCAGCCAGCTCTAGGTCCTGGTGGTTCTAAATTTCTTTCATTTATGAATGAGACCATTGAGTTCAAGTCAAAGCCTCAAAACTTTTTCTGGATCCTTCCTCACACTTGTGCTTCAAAACAATCCTGTCTCAGGGGTCTACTGAAAATTCCTTCAATTTCATGCTTGTTGTTTGACCTCTGACATTTTTTTATAAAATGTGGAACATTGTCTAGAAAGGTGTGTGCCTTTCCAAATCAAGTCCAATTTTCCACAAAGGGGCTCTATTAGATGCTCAGCAGAAAAAGCTCAGTTTTGATCTTCACTGGCAAAAGCTGTGAATACTAATGTAAATGTGGTTTCTTTTATCTAAAAGCAATGTGGAAAGCATTTATCTAAAATGCTTTCCACATTGACATAATGAGGTTTGTGTGTAGCTGTATTAATAAAATACTAAAAGGCTATGAAATGGCAAAATGTGGAAAAGGGATTTAAGTACAAGGGGATTGGGAGCCTGATCTGGTCTTTATCAGGTTCTAAAATAATTATGTCCAATTTCATGCACAGCAACACATGGACTCTAATTCACACAACAAAAATGAAATCAACATGAAAATGCCGTATTTCATAAATTAAGTATGGTTTTTTCTTTTTCCAAAAAACACTTAGAGGAAAGGTAGCAACCCTTGTGCTGCTAAGTAAATTAATTTGATCTGTTAATAATAAGCAGGTGTAAGCACCATAGCAAGCTGAGATTTTGACAGATTGCTTCTTTAGAGCAAACTGCCAAGAATGGAAGGCACCAGGAGTAACCTTGTGACTGCTCATCAGTATGGTAAAACCTAAAAGGGAATTTTCCAATGATTTGTTGTTGACAGTTCTAGAAAGGCGGCATCGTATGCATAAAAGAAATTTTAAATTTATTAAAAGAGTTTTACAGCTACACAGCAAGAGAAAAAATGTTATAAGTACATAATAAAACTGAACTAGTTTTTCATAGGTAGTACAATAAATTTATTTATGGGTCTTTATTTAATTCTCTAGTCCCCTGTGTATTCTCCCTCGCCCCCTGTGCCATGTCTCTCTCCCCCTCCTCAGACTGCCTCCTGCTCCCGTCACTCACACCTGCAACCAGTTAGCAATCAGCCCAGTTCCTTTGTTCCAGTATTCATCTTCCGAGTATTTAAGCACTTCATTGTCAGCCACTACTTGCAGGTTTGTCTTGTTATCAACTCAATGTCCCACGCCCGGTGCTTTTGGGTCCTCTCAACAATATACATCATAACATATAGAGAAACAAGGACAGACGTTAAAGACATCTAGTCTTGTTTACATACTCTAAAAAGTGCTATATAAGTTTGATGTATTATACAAAAACTTAATTTATAGGAAAGTAACATAAACTTCCCAAAATTAACATCACAATTTGATTTAGATATAATTCTTCAGCTGGACGATTAGGAACGAGGGATCAGCTTCAGTTGGATGGGTCTTTTGGCAGCTAACAAACCCTGGACATCCATCTCAAATGGGATCTGGTAGGAAATTCAATGTGCAGAGAAAAAAACTGTGTGAACTGAATAAATAATGCAAAGAACAGCGTGGCCATTTAATTCAAGCATCGTAATAAAAGAAAACAGAAGAAAAGCTGCACTTGTCTAGAGAAACATTATAGTCTAAGAACAAGAGACAATGAAATGAGGATCAGCATGAATTACTGTGCAAAGCTCAGTGTTAAGCAGAGTCTTCAAACTTTGGATGGACAAAAATAAGTGCCATAAGCTTCCTCACACAGCCTGAAAGAGGAGCAATATGCAGAGTTAATCTGAAATCTCACCTCGGTCTCTTTACACACAGAGAAGCTGTACCGCTGCAGGATCTCCACCACTGCCAGTTTCATCACCACCAGAGCAAATCTCATCCCAATGCAGTTCCTTGGCCCTACCCCAAAAGGCATGTATGTGTATGGATCGATGTCCTCCTGGTTTTTCTTGCTGAATCTGACGTGAAAAATACAATATACACATATATATAACCAAATGTATTCATACTAACAGCAGACTTCTGCAGATTATACGCAGCAATGTGCATTTTTCTCTCTTATTTAGTGGTAGTTGTTCATTCCTTCTGTACCTCTCAGGTTTGAATTTCTCTGGTTCTGGCCATATCTCAGGGTCCCGGTGCAAAGGCCATGTGGGGACCAGGACAACCATGTCTTTTGGAATCACAAGGCCATTTATCTCTACAGATGCTTTGGCCACACGCTCCAAACGTGGGGCAATGGGGAACAACCGGAGAGACTCATTGATGACGCTGTCCAAGTAGTCCATCTCCATCAGAGGCTGATACTGAACAGGAGCCTACACAAACACAAGCACGGTTGTTTACCAGGTCATGCTGCTGTTCTACAGGCCAGACTGAATAGGTTGGATATCATTCCAAAGTTAAATCATACCAAACTGGTATACTAAACAAATCTATTTAAAAATGGGCAACTTTTAGTTTTAAATCAGCATTTTGTTTGTTAGGTGGCTCATCAGGTGGCTCAGATAGAATAATAACATTTTCAGCAACAGGTGGATTTCCAAAAAGACAATGACAATAGTAGTAGTTCTTTTTCTTTTTTTTTTTTTTTTTAATTCAGACTATTGTTTAGCCAAAGAAATTCCTTCTCCCAGGCCTCTGACAATGGATGAACTCACAAGAGAGTTTATTCACACCTGTACTTTGTGAATAGTTTACCCTCAAACTACATTAGTACGAATACTACTTTAGAGGCTTTAAAGTATTGGTGCCTCTACTTTACTTTAGAGGCGCCAATTAGATTTGACCCTGACAAGGCCTCTGACCTAAAAAGTGTCTCTAAAGATAATCTGTGAAAAGATCGATCTCTTCCACCTCCTCTCAGAGCTGCTACTGCCATCTGAAGAAATGCACCGCTCCTGACCAAAAGCAACCAATCAAAGCAAGGAGTGCCTTGGCGTTGTCAGTCATTCTTGCTGGCTAATGTCAGCAAGAATGATCATCAATCATTCTTGCTTCGTTCCTGGAACATTTAATCATTCCAGGAATACCATTTATCCACTGCCATCGGTAGCCATACTAACTAGCCCAATCATTCACAACATGCTATGCTAGCTGCAATATAATAGAGAGCAAGGAGGGGAGTTGGAGGTTTGGCGGGGTTTGAGCAGCGCCACACAGAGGGTGCTTAACAGCTCTTAGACCCGCCTCCTGGCACTAATTGGTTGTTTGTTGTTAGAACTGCATGTGAGAATGGGGAGAATGCAAAGGAGTATGATGTTTTACACAGATTACCTGTCTCATCCCAGACTGTCACGACATAAAGACAGTTTCACCAAATATGAAAAAAAAAACCATTATACAAATTAAATACCTGGTGTTTAAAGACCTAAATGCTTTACATATTCTATATTTTGGCATACTGTACCTTGTTGGGGAAGGTGGAATCAATCTCCTCCTGGAGCTTTCTCATGATCTCTGGGTTTGTAGCCAAATTGTAAGCCAAGAAAGTGAGAGAACTGCTGCTTGTTTCATAACCAGCAAAAATGAAAATCATGGATTGGGAAAGGATCTCATGGTCACTTAATCCTGCAGAAAATACAACATGGTTCACAATAGTAAGATGTGTAGTCGTGTGTAATATTGTGAGTGTTTGAAGTACGTCTCACTTTTGTCCTTTTGCAACCCATTGTTCTTTTGGGAATCAATCATTAGTTGGAGAAAATCTACTCGACTCTGCAAGTAAATGAGATCAGAACAGATACCATTTCTAAGCCTGCTGATACAAAGATACTGAAATGCTGAAAAAACCATCGTATCTGACTGTACCTTCTGCTGGCTGGTCTCACGGTTGGACTTAATCTTCTCCAGAGAAGCATAAAAGAAGTCGGTGACAGATTTGGGGAAAAAAGAAAATTCAAACTTTTCAAGTATGGGGCCGAGGAAGGGGAAGAAAGCTGAAATTAAAGTAACAACAATTATATTACTACTGGACAAGGAAGGTCAGGAAGTACTTTGTCTGTTACAACATTACCAGACTGAAATTTCACAAACTTGTATTCTTTATTAAACATAAAGCTGAATGAATAAAATATGCCCTTTTTATTCTTCATAGATGGGCCAATTCAGACGGATTATATTTGTCTTTATATTTGTCTTTATATATAAATAACTTTATATACATATATATATATATATATATATATATATATACATAGATATAGATATAGATATAGATATATAGACTTCTTCTATAAAGAAGTCAGAATTCTTTATTATTACGAATAACTAAGCCATGAACTTATAAGCTGGTGAAAAACATCCAGTTTCCATGTCTTCTAAGGATTGAGGAATGAGTTGGACTGTTATTGGAACACCTGTCATTAACCTTGTGTTTGTTCTTTCTTTATATTTTACCGACAGCAAGGAAGAGGGGGTTTAAAAAGTCGAACTTCAACATCTTCTTGATGTTTGTCACAAATGGGTCTGAAGGGTTGTTCAGTGAATCAATGTCTACGCTGAAGGCCGTGCTGGTTACGACATCCATGCTGTACGATCCAAAGAATCTATAAGCAACACAAATATGTTTCAAATGCATTGGCATTGGTAGAGGTGAATTTAAGCATCTTCTTTAACAAGTTTATAAAAAGTCCTACTCCTTCAGTTCTAATGCTTCTCCTTTGTCTGCCTTTTTCTTCATGCTGTGAATCAGGTTAGCAGAATGACTCTTCATGATTTCAAACATCTAATGCACACAGAGACAAAAAAACATTACCACACACGCAAATAAAAATAGAAAATGTTTTGGTTTGAAAATAAAGTTCAAAATATAGTTGACTAAATCCTGATAACTTGAGCATATATGCTTGCTCCAAAGTTATATCAAGATGCAATTTGCTGCAAAGTCAGAGACTCGACAGTCTGTTGGGCTTCCTTTGAAAACTTTCAGCCATTTGGCATAATAAATAAAACTTGATTACACAGTTTTATAACCAGGATCGAACTGCATGTATGTGATTGAATTTCAATCTGTTTATGGGACTGGATTACATTGACTGTAAATATATTTGTATTTTAAAAGGATCTGGTTTTGAAGCTGCATAGAGACATTATTCGCTGTGGCTCGGCACTACACAGATAAACTGAACTAAATAAAACTAAATAAAACTAAGATCAAAACAATATTCTCTGTTAAATTTAGTCTATAGAATTTATCAGCGTTGTGGTACTAATGGGATGTTTCTTTCTCCACAGAATAAACACACAACTTTTGTGTCTTTAGGATGTGAAAAAAAGGTGAATTTATTTAAAAGCTCTTTTTACCAGCAGTGCCAATATATTTGGTGGAAGCAGTATGTTCAAGTCAAATTGCTGTAATAGTTTAAAGATATAGAGAAGGTGGAGAAGCTCACCTCCTTCAGTCTCCCAGAGGTGAAGGAAGGAGATAGGACACTACGGATCCTTTTCCATTGATCATCTTCAGCATTGAACAGGGAATCATACAGGGCCCCATTCAGATGGAAATTCTTTTGACATAATAAAACAGCAGCTCATGAGAACTAAATGAAATGTATATCACTATGACTTCATATGGACTGTAGAGCAGTAACTACATACTCTGCGGTTGGTGAAGAAAGAGTAGCATTCCTTAACCAGAATGGCCTTTATGATTTCAGGATCTGCAACACACAACACGGGCTGGCGGCCATCGTAAATACTGAAAGATTAGAATGAAACAAACAACTTAAGCTGTAACAAATCAATGGTTTATTGTGTCTGTTCTTCAATAACAGTTACAACGTGAAAACTTACCCCCATATTTTCCCGTATTTCCTGTAGCACTCTTGATCGAAGTTGAAGAACCCCTAATTACAAAAATAATGTTACATTAGAAATATAAGATAATTTAGAGAACACGTTTTATACAATTTTCAGCAGATTGAATTAATAAATAATGGGTCATTTTAAAAACTGTTGTTCAAAGAAGCTAAATTACATTATTCTGATTCAATATATTTAAAAAAATATACATTTCAATTTAAATCGATTTAAATCCACTACATTCTTCTACTCTGGAATAATGTGGAGTTAAGTGGACCTGTTAACATTTGGCTCTAAATCTTCAGCTTTTCATTGTAATGTCATTGTAACACTAATAAGCTAATGATAATCCAATAAAAATAATTCAAAGGTAACGATTTTATTAGAAACCAAGTCCCATCTGTTAGGACCATAAAATCTACCCTTGTGACCATTTAAACTATCAAAACCCCGAGTTTGAGGAAATTATTTCAAGTTGCACTTTCATTTAAATTATTCCTGCCGATATTTTTGCCCTAAGCTTTCATTAGCAAATGAAATGTGATGCTAAATAAGAACAACTAAATAGGACATTACACATACTGTATGAAAAGATTTGTTTAAAATAGATGCATTTATTGTATAATCTGAAGGCTCCCAGCAGGAATTATATTCTGTGGTACATTTTGGTGCCATCAGTCTCTGGCTGAAAGTGCTCCTGTAGTCGGCCAACATGAAGTGGATGAGACTTGCTGTCCATGACATGTATCTTGGACAGGGTCCTTCTCTCTGACACCACTGTCACAGAGTCCAGCAACGTCACTAGCCTTGCTGATCAATCTGTTCAGTCTTTTGGCATCCTCCACAACATACAGGATGGCACTGGCAATCACAGACTCAAAACATCCTGAGCAAAGTCCGGCAGATGAAGGATCTCAGCCTTCACAAGGATGAAGTCGCCGCTGCTCAGAAAGTTGAAGTTGTCATGAGGTGTGATTGTTGGTGGTGAGGAGACGACGCAGGTTGACCCAGGATGTTGAAGAAAATGAATAATTTAATGAATGGAGCTCTACAGTCCAGAAACACAGGCAGCACGGTAGCAAGTAGCACGCAGCTAATACCGGTAGCAACTGAATATAAGACTGAAAACGAGAGCTGAGTCGACACAGGACTTATCAGTTCAACTGTGAGCGACACACGCATGAGCACACTAGAGCTGACGATGACAAGGATCCGACAACGAACACAGACACAGGTGGGTTTAAATACACACGGGTAATCAGGGGAAATGAGACACACATGGGGAGCAATCAACGGGGAGGACAGGACTGAGACTCACGGGAACAGGACTATACAGGAAAAAACTCAAAAATAAACACACAGAAAACACAGATCGTGACAGAAGTGACTTTGGCCCTTCCTGTATATAGCAGGAAGGCCCTGTAGCAGGAAGGGCCAAAGGACATTTGTTATAAATGTGGAATCTGAGATATTTATAATTCTTCACAATGTTCACATTAACCCCTGGATGGAAACTGGGGTCACCGGCATCCTGGTGCTCCTCCTCAGATCCACCACCAGTTCCTTGGTCTTTATCACATTGAGGTGGTTCAGTCCACACTATGTGACAAAGTTTCCCATAGCAACCCTGTACTCATCATCCTCACTAATACAACCTCTAGCTGAGTCATCTGAGAACTTCTGTAAATGACAGCTACAGAAGTACAATAGCTGAAGCCAGTTGCATAGAGGATAAAGGACAGTCCCTTGTGCGGCCCCTATGTTGCTGACAACAGTGTCTGATATACAGTGTCGCAGGTGTACAAACTGTGGTCTGTCAGTCCACAGTTCATAGACTTTGGACTGGCTGTCCACATGTAGACTGCGGACAATGTGGTTCAGCAGATAGTCGACACTCTGATGTGGGTAGTCAGTGCCACCCACAGCGCCTGTAGTTGTTGGAGTCACAGGGACGCTGCGTCTTTGACACCAGAACAATGCCGTATGTTTTCCACATCACAGAGACCCTCTGTATGCTCATGTTGAAGATATGAAGGAAAATCATATTACAACTGCAATATCACAAAGCACAGGCTTTAAGGACCCTCGAGTTCACACCATTGAGGCCTGCAGCCTTGCCAGGGTGGAGTCTCACCAGCTGGTTTGTATGGTCATGTTTACTGTAAGGTGACCAGTTGAGGAGTCAAGGGTGGGGGAGTAGAAGAGGAGGGAAATAGGTGTGAAAGTGAGATGAAAGACTTTTGAGTTGATAGGGAAGAGTGAGTTGACAGCAACAGTGGTATAGCTGGGAGTTCAGGGGCTGCAGTGTCAGATCGATTAAAAAAACTGTTTGAGTTCATTGGCTTTTTCAATGTTGAACTCTACTGCACTATTGCCAGCTGACCTGAACCTGGTAAAGAGGCCAAAAAAAAATAAAAAAAAATAAAAATAAAAAAAATATATATATAAAATAACTAAACTCCTTGCATTCACACTGGAACATTAGGATCATTAGGAACATTAGTGAAGGAAACTTCACTTTTTCTGAATTTCTCTTTTCTCTTGGGTCGACATGTTTTTTAAATATATTTTATTCAGTGTCAGTTATTTAAACTGTCATTCAGTTGACAATAATCTTAGAATCTGTTGTGTAAAAAAACTATTCGATAAATAGATAAAATGCAAAATAAAATCGAATTCAAGTAATCTGTGTGAGAGTAAAATGTGTTAATACTCTGTGATCATACCACTTTAAAAAAGTGTTGAAAAAATAATTTTATCTTTTTACTCTTTTCAATATGTGCCTGTAGTCAAGATTCATCATTGGATTTGGTGGAAACAGATGATATTCCTGAAAATCTGAACCAGAACCAGACCTCTGTTACACAGATCAACTAACAGGATATGCTATATTTTAATTTAGGTTTGACACTAAAATAGTTTATACACTGAATTTTGAGTCAAAGTAGAAGTTATGGTGAAATCTGATCACCATAACTTGTAGATTGTTTTTACATCAGCTCTCAAGTTGCAGGTCAGGTGCTGCTCTACAATACAATCAAGACACTCATCTCTTAGTTGCAAAGAGAAACTAGAAACAGCTTAGCTTTCGTCTTAAAATGTTAACACATTTTATTAAGACGAAAGTTAAGCTTTAAACAAAAAGGATTACAGGGTGTCTAAATGCAGCAAAAACGTTTTGTTAGGATTGTTAGGGATAAATTTGGATCACATCAGGCAGATTAATGTCTGATTTTTAAAGTGTTTGTTTTTTCTTTATTAGGACAGGACATGTAGGTTGAACAGCTTTCAACTTGTTTTCTTTGGCTAAATAAGGGAAATGACTCTCCTTTATTACCCATAAAAAGTAATTGGACAATGATTGTAGAACAGGTTCATACTCTCATTACTGCCAATACAAATACAGCATTTTACCCAAGCGTGAAACAGTAATGAGCAATAAGGACATGTAGTTGAGAATGTTTAGAGGTTCACAAAGTGTAGAAATCTTGTACATTTAAATCAGCATTTATCCTTTTAGATTTTCAAAAAATAAAGAAATTAAATAAAATAAACGCTGTATTAGACTTCTGAAGAAGATCCAAGAAATCTAATATCTTTGATTAAAATGTTAACATGATCTACTTTTTATACTACAGGTGTGGTTTAAAAAGTGTTATACATACCCTTCGATAATGCAGCATTGTTCCAAAGAATGGGACAGGTTTAGGACCAGAGATACCTAATTTCTTGAAAGTTCCATAAGGCCAGTAGGCGTACCTGTGGATAAATAAGCCTGAAAAATTATGTGTGAAGTAAAAACAAAAGCAGTAAATTCTGAGCAGAAGAGAATAGAACAAATGTCAGTTTCAGATTCAAGTAACTGGAAGAAATAAATAGATCAATACTCATTCATTAACACTCACACAAGGAGGAGCGTGACAAAGGCAACCAGTAGAGTCCATGTCTCAGCGGAGAAGTACAAGAAGTAACCCATCTGTCCTCTCAGTGGAAGTATCTGGCTTTGTGATGCCAAATGTCACCACCTGTACCTTTTATCTCCTGCTGCGTGGATCTGTTACGCAAGGTGAAGTGTGTGAAAGTTAAACCAATGTTAGTGAAGCTGGTAGGTTTGCCCAAATGGTTTTCCACTTTGATCTGCATCCTTTGAGAATGTTTCAAGCTGGCACTCACTGACTACACTGGTGTCTGTAATCAGAACTCTGACTATAATAACCCGTCCATCATTCATCCATTTTCTGTGCACCCTTGTCCCTATGGGAGGGGTGCTGGTGGCTATCTCCAGCGAACGTTTCGGGCGAGAGGCGGGGTTGACTATAATAATAATGGTGGTTGGGTCTAAGCTAGAACTTCAAATTATTGATTATTTCTTTGTCAAGCTAATACTACTAATCTCTTCTCATGATAAAGCCTTATCTATCTATCTATCTATCTACCTATCTATCTATCTATCTATCTATCTATCTATCTATCTATCTATCTATCTATCTATCTATCTATCTATCTATCTATCTATCTATCTATCTATCTATCTATCTATCTATCTATCTATCTATCTATCTATCTATCTATCTATCTATCTATCTATCTATCTATCTATCTATCTATCTATCCATCCATCCATCCATCCATCCATCCATCCATCCATCCATCCATCCATCCATCCATCCATCCATCCATCCATCCATCCATCCATCCATCCATCCATCCATCCATCCATCCATCCATCCATCCATCCATCCATCCATCCATCCATCTATATGTCTGTCTGTCTATTTGTGCCTTTGTTGTGTCTTTTTGTGATCTCTGAATACAATCTAAATTATGAGAGCCACTTTCAACAGTTTTACTGTGTATATGCTGGAGAAAAGCAGAAAATCAGTTTTTAATGCCATTTTCCCTCAGTTTGTTTTTAAGATATCTATCATGAATACTGTAGTCATTCAGACATGCCCAGTCATGTTACTGGATTTATGAGTAGCAGAAACTGCTTTTATTATTTTTCTAGGAGAGCCAAATGAGGCCAGAGGGTGACCAGTTACGTAATTCTTCAGGGAGGGAGTAGACGGCTGGTGAGTTCAGTCGAATTCAAAGTACAAAAAAAAAAAGAAAAAACTGAGCTCAACAGACTTTGGATATGCTACATCAGTCATGGACTTTTTTTCTTTCGTCTCCTCTGAAACATGGTTTCTTCTGATCTCATTTATTTCCATATTTGTTTGATCCATATTATTTGATCACAAAAAATACTTATTTTTGTGATCAAATAAGTTGTGCTCACTCTGTATAGGAATACTCTTCAAAAATAAATGCATCAAAATGTTGTTGCCATGAAAATAAGTTACACTTGCTGTACTGCATCAAGTATGGCCACACTACTGTTTGAGAAGTTGGGGATGTCATAAATCTAACCTGATGGAACTTCACATCTATACAAGAAAACACAGATATGAAAACATATTCCAAACAATATTTATTGAACAGACAATTTCAAGATAATAAAGTCACTCACAAGACTTGTGGGTAGGCATATTTAAGCAGAAATCCTGAACTGAGAGATAAATGAAATACTTCTAAACCAAACTGTATTGCCAAAAGTATTTGCTCACCCATCCAAATCATAGGAATCAGGTGTTCAAATCACTTCCAGGGCCACAGGTGTATAAAATTAAGTACCTAGGCATGCAGACTGTTTTTACATTTGTGAAAGAATGGGTCGCTCTCAGGAGCTCAGTGAATTCCATTAAATTTCAGTAGCTTGGGCTTGGCCCCTTAGTTCCAGTGAAAGGAACTCTGAATGGTTCAGCATACCAAGACATTTTAGACAATTCCATTCTTCCAGTTTTGTGAGAACAGTTTGGAAATGGCCCCTTCCTCTTCCAACATGATTGTGCAGCAACGGTTTGCTGATGTTCACAATGTTGACATCAGCAAACCATTGACCAACACAACTCCTCACATGCTGTCTACCGTTTGCCCTGACCAAGGGCAGATGTCATGGATGGGATTCATCCATGAAGAGCACACCTCTCTAATGTGCCTGACGCTATCAAATATGAGCATCTTCCCATTCAAGTCGGTTACGTAAACAAACTACAGTCAAGTTGAAAGCCGACAGTTCCTGACAGTTTGTACGCCTGTCTGGGTGGCTGAAGTCAGACGATGTTGGAGGTGAACATGTTGGATGTGGAGGTCCTGGGCTGGTGTGGATACATGTGGTCTGCAATTGTCTGGCCAGTTGGATGTACTACCAAATTCTCTGAAATGCCTTTGGAGAGGACTGTGTGAACTTGTGGTAGAGGAATGAATATTAATTTCACAAACAACAGCTCTGGGTGATATCCCTGCAGTCAGTTTGCCAATTGCAACATCTGTGGCATTATGCTGTGTGATAAAGCAGCATATTTCAGAGTGATATTTTACTGTGATCAGTCTAAGGTACACCTGTACACTGTTTATTGGCAACACAGTTTAAAAATATTTTATCTCTGAGTTTAGTATGAAGAAAAAGGGACTTACAACACTATAGGCTTCACAGTTATAGGAAAGGAATGTAAACTTCGCCAAATAAAGGTTACAATTTGATTTAGATAGAAAAATCACTAAAAATCAACTCAATGTTCCATGCCTGGAACATTTGATTCAACTCAACAATATACATCATTACCTATAGAAAAACAGGGACAGGCACTAAAGCTCATTCATTTAATCTTCTTTGCGTACTCTAAGATGCGTTATACAAGTTGTATTACAAGATGTAGCATTAAACAAAAAATTCATTTGTGAGAAAGGAATATAAGATTCACAAAATAAACATCACAATTTGATTTAAAAGTATTTCTTCAGCTGGAAGATTAGGAGCGAGGGATCAGCTTCAGTTGGATGGGTCTTTTGGGTGCTAGCAAACCCTGGACATCCATCTCAAATGGGATCTGGTAGGAAATTCAATGTGCAGAAAGAAAACTGTGTTAACTGAATAAACAATGCAAAGAACAGCGTGGCCTATTCATTCAAACATTGTAAAAAATAAAAAAAAGAAAAGAAAAAAGCTACACTTGTTTAGAGAAAGCTTATGGTCGAAGAACAAGAGACAATGAAATGAGGATCAGAATTACTGTGCAAAGCTCAGTGTTAAGCAGAGTCTTCAAACTTTGGATGGACAAAAATAAATGTCATATTGTTATGTAACACTAAAAACCTACCCATAAGCTTCCTCACACAGCCTGAAAGAGGAGCAATATGCAGAGTTAATCTGAAATCTCACCTCGGTCTCTTTACACACAGAGAAGCTGTACCGCTGCAGGATCTCCACCACTGCCAGTTTCATCACCACCAGAGCAAATCTCATCCCAATGCAGTTCCTTGGCCCTACCCCAAAAGGCATGTATGTGTATGGATCGATGTCCTCCTGGTTTTTCTTGCTGAATCTGACGTGAAAAATACAATATACACATATATATAACCAAATGTATTCATACTAACAGCAGACTTCTGCAGATTATACGCAGCAATGTGCATTTTTCTCTCTTATTTAGTGGTAGTTGTTCATTCCTTCTGTACCTCTCAGGTTTGAATTTCTCTGGTTCTGGCCATATCTCAGGGTCCCGGTGCAAAGGCCATGTGGGGACCAGGACAACCATGTCTTTTGGAATCACAAGGCCATTTATCTCTACAGATGCTTTGGCCACACGCTCCAAACGTGGGGCAATGGGGAACAACCGGAGAGACTCATTGATGACGCTGTCCAAGTAGTCCATCTCCATCAGAGGCTGATACTGAACAGGAGCCTACACAAACACAAGCACGGTTGTTTACCAGGTCATGCTGCTGTTCTACAGGCCAGACTGAATAGGTTGGATATCATTCCAAAGTTAAATCATACCAAACTGGTATACTAAACAAATCTATTTAAAAATGGGCAACTTTTAGTTTTAAATCAGCATTTTGTTTGTTAGGTGGCTCATCAGGTGGCTCAGATAGAATAATAACATTTTCAGCAACAGGTGGATTTCCAAAAAGACAATGACAATAGTAGTAGTTCTTTTTCTTTTTTTTTTTTTTTTAATTCAGACTATTGTTTAGCCAAAGAAATTCCTTCTCCCAGGCCTCTGACAATGGATGAACTCACAAGAGAGTTTATTCACACCTGTACTTTGTGAATAGTTTACCCTCAAACTACATTAGTACGAATACTACTTTAGAGGCTTTAAAGTATTGGTGCCTCTACTTTACTTTAGAGGCGCCAATTAGATTTGACCCTGACAAGGCCTCTGACCTAAAAAGTGTCTCTAAAGATAATCTGTGAAAAGATCGATCTCTTCCACCTCCTCTCAGAGCTGCTACTGCCATCTGAAGAAATGCACCGCTCCTGACCAAAAGCAACCAATCAAAGCAAGGAGTGCCTTGGCGTTGTCAGTCATTCTTGCTGGCTAATGTCAGCAAGAATGATCATCAATCATTCTTGCTTCGTTCCTGGAACATTTAATCATTCCAGGAATACCATTTATCCACTGCCATCGGTAGCCATACTAACTAGCCCAATCATTCACAACATGCAATGCTAGCTGCAGTATAATAGAGAGCAAGGAGGGGAGTTGGAGGTTTGGCGGGGTTTGAGCAGCGCCACACAGAGGGTGCTTAACAGCTCTTAGACCCGCCTCCTGGCACTAATTGGTTGTTTGTTGTTAGAACTGCATGTGAGAATGGGGAGAATGCAAAGGAGTATGATGTTTTACACAGATTACCTGTCTCATCCCAGACTGTCACGACATAAAGACAGTTTCACCAAATATCCTCCTGACTACCAGTAGTTCATTTTCGTCCTCTGTAGAGGACATTTCTAAACTTGAATATCTCCCACCCCCTGCATTCTACTGAATTAATTCCTTTTGGTATTTAGAGAGGACATTTAGGGCTTTTCAATGATGCCACATGTGAAGGGGTGAGACTTTTGTACGTACCGTTTTCTAATTCATAAAAATGGCATTCATCAGTAATAACACATTTTATGGGAAGAGACAAAGTAAGTGCATAAAACCTTTTATTACCTTACAAAGACTGTGGGATTTAAAAAAATGGTGATTGGACAATATGTTTTTCCCTGGTAGTCAGGAGGATATGAAAAAAACCATTATACAAATTAAATACCTGGTGTTTAAAGACCTAAATGCTTTACATATTCTATATTTTGGCATACTGTACCTTGTTGGGGAAGGTGGAATCAATCTCCTCCTGGAGCTTTCTCATGATCTCTGGGTTTGTAGCCAAATTGTAAGCCAAGAAAGTGAGAGAACTGCTGCTTGTTTCATAACCAGCAAAAATGAAAATCATGGATTGGGAAAGGATCTCATGGTCACTTAATCCTGCAGAAAATACAACATGGTTCACAATAGTAAGATGTGTAGTCGTGTGTAATATTGTGAGTGTTTGAAGTACGTCTCACTTTTGTCCTTTTGCAACCCATTGTTCTTTTGGGAATCAATCATTAGTTGGAGAAAATCTACTCGACTCTGCAAGTAAATGAGATCAGAACAGATACCATTTCTAAGCCTGCTGATACAAAGATACTGAAATGCTGAAAAAACCATCGTATCTGACTGTACCTTCTGCTGGCTGGTCTCACGGTTGGACTTAATCTTCTCCAGAGAAGCATAAAAGAAGTCGGTGACAGATTTGGGGAAAAAAGAAAATTCAAACTTTTCAAGTATGGGGCCGAGGAAGGGGAAGAAAGCTGAAATTAAAGTAACAACAATTATATTACTACTGGACAAGGAAGGTCAGGAAGTACTTTGTCTGTTACAACATTACCAGACTGAAATTTCACAAACTTGTATTCTTTATTAAACATAAAGCTGAATGAATAAAATATGCCCTTTTTATTCTTCATAGATGGGCCAATTCAGACGGATTATATTTGTCTTTATATTTGTCTTTATATATAAATAACTTTATATACATATATATATATATACATAGATATAGATATAGATATAGATATATAGACTTCTTCTATAAAGAAGTCAGAATTCTTTATTATTACGAATAACTAAGCCATGAACTTATAAGCTGGTGAAAAACATCCAGTTTCCATGTCTTCTAAGGATTGAGGAATGAGTTGGACTGTTATTGGAACACCTGTCATTAACCTTGTGTTTGTTCTTTCTTTATATTTTACCGACAGCAAGGAAGAGGGGGTTTAAAAAGTCGAACTTCAACATCTTCTTGATGTTTGTCACAAATGGGTCTGAAGGGTTGTTCAGTGAATCAATGTCTACGCTGAAGGCCGTGCTGGTTACGACATCCATGCTGTACGATCCAAAGAATCTATAAGCAACACAAATATGTTTCAAATGCATTGGCATTGGTAGAGGTGAATTTAAGCATCTTCTTTAACAAGTTTATAAAAAGTCCTACTCCTTCAGTTCTAATGCTTCTCCTTTGTCTGCCTTTTTCTTCATGCTGTGAATCAGGTTAGCAGAATGACTCTTCATGATTTCAAACATCTAATGCACACAGAGACAAAAAAACATTACCACACACGCAAATAAAAATAGAAAATGTTTTGGTTTGAAAATAAAGTTCAAAATATAGTTGACTAAATCCTGATAACTTGAGCATATATGCTTGCTCCAAAGTTATATCAAGATGCAATTTGCTGCAAAGTCAGAGACTCGACAGTCTGTTGGGCTTCCTTTGAAAACTTTCAGCCATTTGGCATAATAAATAAAACTTGATTACACAGTTTTATAACCAGGATCGAACTGCATGTATGTGATTGAATTTCAATCTGTTTATGGGACTGGATTACATTGACTGTAAATATATTTGTATTTTAAAAGGATCTGGTTTTGAAGCTGCATAGAGACATTATTCGCTGTGGCTCGGCACTACACAGATAAACTGAACTAAATAAAACTAAATAAAACTAAGATCAAAACAATATTCTCTGTTAAATTTAGTCTATAGAATTTATCAGCGTTGTGGTACTAATGGGATGTTTCTTTCTCCACAGAATAAACACACAACTTTTGTGTCTTTAGGATGTGAAAAAAAGGTGAATTTATTTAAAAGCTCTTTTTACCAGCAGTGCCAATATATTTGGTGGAAGCAGTATGTTCAAGTCAAATTGCTGTAATAGTTTAAAGATATAGAGAAGGTGGAGAAGCTCACCTCCTTCAGTCTCCCAGAGGTGAAGGAAGGAGATAGGACACTACGGATCCTTTTCCATTGATCATCTTCAGCAATGGATACGGCATCATACAGGGGCCCATTCAGACGGAAATTCTAACATAATAAAACAGCAGCTCATGAGAACTAAATGAAATGTATATCACTATGACTTCATATGGACTGTAGAGCAGTAACAACATACTCTGCGGTTGGTGAAGAAAGAGTAGCATTCCTTAACCAGAATGGCCTTTATGATTTCAGGATCTGCAACACACAACACGGGCTGGCGGCCATCGTAAATACTGAAAGATTAGAATGAAACAAACAACTTAAGCTGTAACAAATCAATGGTTTATTGTGTCTGTTCTTCAATAACAGTTACAACGTGAAAACTTACCCCCATATTTTCCCGTATTTCCTGTAGCACTCTTGATCGAAGTTGAAGAACCCCTAATTACAAAAATAATGTTACATTAGAAATATAAGATAATTTAGAGAACACGTTTTATACAATTTTCAGCAGATTGAATTAATAAATAATGGGTTATTTTAAAAAATGTTGTTCAAAGAAGCTAAATTACATTATTCTGATTCAATATGTTTTTAAGAAATATATTTTATAAATTAGAGTTTAATTGAAATGCATATCTGGCTGTTTTGGAATGATCTATGAAGACTATGTGACTATGTGGTGATATGTCGTGGTGATGGAGGACCCAACTGCAGCGAGTCAGAGACAGGGAGCAGTTTAAAAATAAATAATGAAGAGCAAAGGACCATTCACAAGGACCACAGGGAGCCAGAGCAGAAATAAAAGCAAAATCACAGGAACAAACAGGAAAGTAGCAAGAGGAACCAGCAAGAAGTCAGTTTACGTGGAAATTAGCTCAACTTGCACTTTTAGTTTTATTATTTCTGCCAACATTTCTGCCTGAAGCCTTCATTTGCAAACTAATCGAGAACAAGTACATAGAACACTGCACATATAAAAACATGTAAGCATGTATATTATTTTAAGACATTTAAAATAAAGACATAAAATATAATATAGAACTATTTAACAGAACTAAACTCCTGGCATTCACACTGGAACATTAGTCCTGTGTGCTGCACAGTAACAGAAACTTCACATTGTGATTACAGAACTTTTCTGAATTTCACTTTTCAGTAAAGTCGTCAAGATTTTTTTCTTTTACATTATTCAATGTTGTTTATTAAAACTCTCATTCAATTAACAGTATTCTTAGGGTCGCTTGGATAATTCAAAAATAAAATCATGTTTAAGAAATGTATGTGCGAGAATTAAATGTATTACTATATTTATGTTTGTATAAAATTATTGTTACTCATACCTTTAGTTAGACAGTAGATCAGAAAAGTCCAGATAGATGATATTCCTGAAAATCTGAACCAGAACCAAATCTCTGTTGGACAAATCAACTAACAGGATCTGCTATATTTTAATTTAGCTTTGACACTAAAATACCTTATTAGACTTTTACACTGAAATGTGATTTGATAGTTTTCACATCTTGAAATTTCAAGCAGTTTACAAAAGTCAGGTGTGGCTCTACAACATAATCAAGAGACTCATCTCCAGTTGCAAAGCGAAAATAGAAACAGCTTAGCTTTTGTCTTAATAAATTGCATTAGTGTGGTTTAAACAAAGGATTACAACAGATGTCTAAACGTGTCAGAAACGTTAGGATTGTTAGGGATAAATTTGGATCACATCAGGCAGATTAATGTCTGATTTTTAAAGTGTTTGTTTTTTCTTTATTAGGACAGGACATGTAGGTTGAACAGCTTTCAACTTGTTTTCTTTGGCTAAATAAGGGAAATGACTCTCCTTTATTACCCATAAAAAGTAATTGGACAATGATTGTAGAACAGGTTCATACTCTCATTACTGCCAATACAAATACAGCATTTTACCCAAGCGTGAAACAGTAATGAGCAATAAGGACATGTAGTTGAGAATGTTTAGAGGTTCACAAAGTGTAGAAATCTTGTACATTTAAATCAGCATTTATCCTTTTAGATTTTCAAAAAATAAAGAAATTAAATAAAATAAACGCTGTATTAGACTTCTGAAGAAGATCCAAGAAATCTAATATCTTTGATTAAAATGTTAACATGATCTACTTTTTATACTACAGGTGTGGTTTAAAAAGTGTTATACATACCCTTCGATAATGCAGCATTGTTCCAAAGAATGGGACAGGTTTAGGACCAGAGATACCTAATTTCTTGAAAGTTCCATAAGGCCAGTAGGCGTACCTGTGGATAAATAAGCCTGAAAAATTATGTGTGAAGTAAAAACAAAAGCAGTAAATTCTGAGCAGAAGAGAATAGAACAAATGTCAGTTTCAGATTCAAGTAACTGGAAGAAATAAATAGATCAATACTCATTCATTAACACTCACACAAGGAGGAGCGTGACAAAGGCAACCAGTAGAGTCCATGTCTCAGCGGAGAAGTACAAGAAGTAACCCATCTGTCCTCTCAGTGGAAGTATCTGGCTTTGTGATGCCAAATGTCACCACCTGTACCTTTTATCTCCTGCTGCGTGGATCTGTTACGCAAGGTGAAGTGTGTGAAAGTTAAACCAATGTTAGTGAGGTGTGTCAAAGGAATATTGTCAAGGTAACATTACTTATCTCCTCTAATGATGACGTCTTATCCATTATACATCTCAGGCTTGAGTCATTACTGCTCCATTGGAGAATGTCTACTACTTTAAAATTGCATTACAATACATAATATGATTTACTTTGTTGTGTCTTTTTGTGATCTCTGAATACAATCTAAATTATGAGAGCCACTTTCAACAGTTTTACTGTGTATATGCTGGAGAAAAGCAGAAAATCAGTTTTTAATGCCATTTTCCCTCAGTTTGTTTTTAAGATATCTATCATGAATACTGTAGTCATTCAGACATGCCCAGTCATGTTACTGGATTCATGAGTAGCAGAAACTGCTTTTATTATTTTTCTAGGAGAGCCAAATGAGGCCAGAGGGTGACCAGTTACGTAATTCTTCAGGGAGGGAGTAGACGGCTGGTGAGTTCAGTCGTATTCAAAGTACAAAAAAAAAAAAAAACCTGAGCTCAACAGACTTTGGATATGCTACATCAGTCATGGACTTTTTTCCTTTCGTCTCCTCTGAAACATGGTTTCTTCTGATCTCATTTATCTCCATATTTGTTTTGTAAGTATTTTTTCTGATCAAATAAGTTGTGCTCATTCTGTATAGGAATACTCTTCAAAATAAATGCATCAAAATGTTGTAATTGCCATGAAAATAAGTTACACTTGCTGTACTGCATCCTGTCGAGGTATGGTCACTGGACATACGGAGTGTTTGAGAAGTTGAGGGTCAGGGGACCAAAGCCACTCATGTATTGGGGGACAGTTGGGAGACATAACCAGGTAATTAGATCGTGTGACAGGAATAAATAAGAGGTGTTTTATGTTTTCACCATGCACATTTATGTCTGATAAGAAGCAGAAATTACTAAAAAGATGTTTTGTTTTTCAGGTGTACTACTTGGATGACTATGAATGTGCTAAAAAGTATGGAAGAGTATGGGGGTGGGTCCAAACTTTTTTTTATTATTTACAACCACAATTGCATCTACTTTAATATTGTTTCTGTATTTCCTAAACTTAAATATTTGGGAAGCCAGAAATCTCAATGGTTTTATGCCAAACTGCCCAGCAGCTATGTGTAATGTGTATTATTGTTCAGCTTGTATGAGCTCAGGAGGCCCATGCTGGCTGTGATGGATCCTGAAATGCTGAAAATCATCCTTGTTAAAGAGTGCTTCACACACTTTACCAACCGAAGAGTAAGGACACATAAGATAAACAACGAAAAGAACAAGTGTTTGAAATCCTGTCTCTCTTCTCTAATAATAAAAGCAGTTTCTTTTGGTCTTACAGCTTTTCATTAAGCCTAAAATCACAAATAAACCTGCTATATTTTGGTTAGAACTTCCGCCTGAATGGGGACCTCTATGACGCCGTGAACGTTGCTGAAGATGATCAGTGGAGACGAATTCGTAACCAAGTTACTCCTTCATTCACCTCTGGGCGTATAAAGGAGGTAGGCAGTTCTGGTCAGAGATTTACATATGCTCATTAAATTGACATCATATTAAATTTGGACTCTCAGTTATGGAATAAACACTTCTGTTTTAAAGTGAATAATTGTTCAAAGTTGCATAGTACGCTATGCAACTTCACTGTTTTCCAAAAACAATGTTTGGGCATCCAAATATAAGCATAATGCATTGTGGAGTTAGTGTCACCCACACATTGGCAAAAACATTTAAATACACCTTCACTAATATTTGCACCTTCCCATTGCAAGGTGAAGCTTGCAATGGGAAGCTTCCATGCTTTTTGAAGCCAACAAACATGGGCTTTGGGCTTTCTGGCCTCTCGTCTTGTTGGAAATAACACATGGAAGTTCCTCAAACTATCCCCCATAGATGAAAAAGAAAAAAAAACTTCAGGATGATGAGGAACAATCCAATAACCACCCAGACTCAAGCCTATTATGAACTGAAAACAATTGGGACACTAGTCCAATAAAGTGAGTTTTACTGTGTATAAAAGGCAGTAAACCTTTCGCTAGTAGCAGGAAAAGAAGCAGCACATGTCAGTTTTTTGTTCGGGAACTCCACTGCAGAGCCACTGCTGATTGGTGGAGAATAGCAAGCTGCTTGATTGAAAGCAAACGTACAGACTAATGCAGGCACAGAAAGGGTTTGCTTTCTAAAAAAATTACGAAATACATGACTCAAAAACTATTTTTGTACATTTATCACATCAGCTGAAAAACATACAAATTACAAATCACATACAAATTACAATCTGTTAGAAGCTTGTGGTTTCCCCATGACTTTTAGATATTGATATCTAAAATATTTATTCATAATCCTGTCCATGTTTGAATTATAAAATAATAACTTAAATTTCTTTGGTGTTTTATCAGTGCACCCAAAAAAGAACAGCAAATGTTCAAATCATAAATACAGATATAAATATTTCTGTGACGTTCATGTCCATAATAAGTGGAAACATAAACATCTGGTTGGAAGTATACGCACACAAATATCTTCACTCATAATATTCTCTTTTCTTCTTCCTTTAGATGTTCAACATAATGCAGCATCATTCCTACAAGATGGTTGTTGGCTTGCAATCTAAGGTGAACAACAGTGAAGTTATTACCATAAAAGAGTAAGTAACCCAGAGCAAATTATATGACAGAAAATTTCATCTCTGGTTCAATAATAATATTGATGCATTTAATCATTAGATTATGTCAGACCCTCTGTTTGGACATGGCTATAAGCCTTTAACTTTAGATATTTGGCTTTTACATTACTGATCTATTTATTGATGATTTTCTGGTTATCATTTCTGTCACATTTACATTACATTTCCATTTCTTTTGCATTATGTTTTGTATTTGCGATGCCAAACTGCATGCAATCTCCTAGTGCTGAACACATTTACATACAGGCTGGAAACCTGAACCATGTGGCTGTATCTGGTGTGTATTCTAGCATTTTTGGACCCTACAGCATGGATGTGATGGCGAGCTGTGTATTTAGTGTGGACCTGGACTCAATCAACGAGCCTTCAAATCCCTTCATTACGCATGCTTCGAAGCTTTTTAGATTTCCTGTGCCTCTTTTCTTGTTTCAAGGTATTGTTGTTTGATTTCACCTTTTTGTCCATTAAAACTGCATTATCCAGCATTAAAACCATGTACTTCCTATGCTCCCTCAGGGTTTTTTCCTTTCTTTCTTCCTCTGCTGAAATTCCTTGGAGTTTCACTATTCCCCAAGTCCTCTACTTCTTTCTTTAGAACAGTTGTGGAGAAAATAAGAGCAGAACGGAATGAGAGCTCAAAAACGGTTTGCCAAAAACACACTAGTGCTACACAAATGTTCACAAATGTACCTGTAGATCCTATGAAGTGGATATATTATGCTTTGAAATCCTTCCTTTTCACATGTAAATCACTCACTTATGGTGCAATGCTTTGCTCTGAATTCCTTGTTATTGTAGCTCCACAGACTTTAATCTGACACTGAGAAGAGCCTCTGATGCAGGGGGACGATATAAGGAATACACACTAGAACCGAACATTTTGACTTATTTACTTTGCAACTTCTGCATTATTCAACATGGAATACAAAATCACTGTGATAAAAAAAATGGCAGATTCACAAAACTGATAAGCCAGAAGTCATGACCGTGTTTAGCAGTTCTACAGCAAATGTAGTGACGTCATAGGCACAAAAATGTTAAAGGCAATAGAGGAAAATTAAAAGACTCAAAGATATAACCTAAAAAGAATTTAAAGATATCTACGCAGCACCGGAGAGAATAAATTTACATTTTTTGCACTCCTAGGCACTTACAGTACTGAAAAAAATTTAATTAAGGTCTGAAAAAATGCATTTTGTCTGATATGTCCATTTAAAGAACTATATTCAGTCAAAGCTACGGTAACATAAAATTATGTTTTTCTACTTTCTGATCCATTTTTAGAATGTGGCCGATATTCTTCAGTATTTTATCAACTATCAAACAAAAACCCTCACCAAAGTAATGGAGAATCAAGGTAATTATAAAGGGATTTAACTATACTCTTAGATACAAACTTGATTCTTACAAGATATCATCACCAGTGTTAATGTGCCTTTAACTGATTCCCTTCTCATACGTTCCAATAGGTCTTAATGATCATGAGATCCTTTCCCAAGTCACAATGCTCATCTTTGCTGGGTATGAAACTAGTGCCACCACTCTTACTTTCTTAGCATACACGTTGGCAAGGAATCCTGAAGTCATGAAACATCTGCAGCAGGAAATAGACTCAACTTTTCCAGAGAAGGTACAACCAACATTTCTGGCAAACCATCAAAGATTACAATGCATAAAAATAACAACAAAAATAAATATTATGTTTTAATTCCTCAGGGTCCCATCCGGTATGAAAGTCTGATACAGATGGGGTACCTCAGCAGTGTGGTGGATGAGTGTTTGAGGTAACGTGTTTGATTTTTGTAAAAAAAAAAAAAAATGTAGCTTGATTTTGTGAACAATTTAACATCAGTTCTTATGTTGTGTCTCATAATTATAAGAAATGTTCAACACAAGATGAAGAACATCTTCTGCTCAACGTAAGGTGTTGAACTTATAAGATGTTTTTATGTTGAACATCTTCAACATAAGCTGAAGATCATCCTATCCTTACCACCCCACGTTGAACTTAAGATGAAGAACATCCCCATGAGATGGAGATGTTCTTCATCTTATAAATCTGCTTTCCTGATGAACATCTTCAACATAAACCAAAGATCATCATATCCTTCCTAGCCTATATTGAATATAAGATGAAGAACATCCCACATTGAACACAAAATGTTCAACACAAGATGTTCAAGAAAATCTTTATAACTTGAAGATGTTCTTCACCATATGAAGATGCTCCTAAGTTGAACATCTTCAGCAAAAAAATTTGTTCAACATAAGATGTTCAACTTCTTATGTTGAACATACTGACCATGTAGGTCAATATGTGCAAACATACAACGTAGCAGCTGTTAGTGAAACGTCTACTCATGGCTTCAGCAAGGAACCAACTAGTGGTACTCAGATTCAGCATACCTTCATATCCTCTATACCTAATTTGATTTTATTACGTTTGAGATTTTTTTTTTTTGCTGTGTGACCCGCAAGACAACACAAAGGTTAAGGTAAAAAGCTCTGTGTTTTTGCAGGCTCTATCCCCCAGCTGCACGTCTGGAAAGAATGGCTAAAGAAACTGTGAAGATCAAAGGAATCACAATCCCCAAGAACATGATTGTTATGGTTCCAGTTTATGCTCTGCACCGTGACCCAGAGTTATGGCCAAATCCAGAGGAGTTCAAACCTGAGCGGTGAGCTGACCTGTGCTGAGATTTACACTGGAAACTCTTACTGAGTACTTTTAGTAACATGTTAGACCTTGTTGCAGTGGTGTACAAGGTTTTAAACCCCTTATTTGTTTCCATATCTTGTAGTAATTTTAAGAAGTCTGATTTAACAAGACAAAGGATTTCCAGTAATTTGTACTTTTTCAGCATTTTAAGTTTTCTGTCAAATGGTTTTACCTGACCATGACAGGAAATTGTAAAGTAGATTCTTAAAATTATGAAAATGGAGGAAACTACCTACCACATCAAGGCATAATCATAGCTGAGAGCATCCTTCAGTTAGTCTTCTGTTTGCCAAGATTTCATATAATAGCCCCTACGAATTGACTTGATGGTGATTAAAATCTTTTCTTGTTTTTGTTTATTTTTTTGCCTGTCAAACCTTATCTTGGACTTTTCTTTTTCAACAATCACTAAATTACATTTATTTAATTAGTCCAGTTTATGTTGCTTGTTTCACAAGCTGAATTAGAACAAAATTTTCAAGTATATTGACAGCTTGTAATCTTTGAAATCTCCCACAATTATTTAACAGTCAGAATCAATGCATATAAGAGATAAAAGATAAAAGTCAATACAGAAGTTTTTCAAAGTGATCTCGTTGTTTACCTTGTCCTGTGTTAGAGGCCTGGCGTTAACAGCGTTGAAAAGATTGGCAGTGAATAGTAATTTCCTGGCTTGATTAAAAGTGACTCCATGCTGGTGGAAAAGATAATAAAACTCCCAGTAAATATTGTAGTGAAAATAAAAATGTCCTTGTGACAAATTGCCAGAAGGCAAGCATCTGCACCTGCAATTTAAAACCTGCACTTTTATAAGTTCTCTCTAATAAGACACTGGGGCTTTTAGTAAATATCACAATAGGCCCAGTGTTTATTAATTTAGAGTTTAATTGCTTAAAAAATAAAAAACAAAGCAAATTTCACAAATTCTCAAGGATCACTTTGAGAATTTGTGAAATTTGTTTAGGAAAATAACTACAAACACACAACCATACTTTGAGTTTTGTTTGATTTCAGATTTCAGATTTATTCAAGTCCCTAATGAAGACATGAATAAATCCCATACTTGACATTCACACCAAGTATGTGAATATAAAACGACATAAAAATAAGTAAGAAACAATAAAACCTTCCCAAATAAGACATCAAATATAAATCAACACATAATGAGAACAGCAGTATTTATCATTGTCGACCGACATTTGACTGTCAGTTGTCAGTTTCTTTCATTTATTCAATTGCACTCATTGTACATGGTCTAATGAGTGCAATGGGTTTGCACATTCCTGCTGATAAAATGATAAAACACACAGCCAAGCAGTTAAAAGTGTCATACTACTTTATGAATCATTCTCTTTTTGTGCTGTTTTTAAGATTTAGTAAGAAGAACAAACAGAGCATCAACCCGTATACTTACCTGCCGTTTGGGATCGGACCACGGAACTGTCTGGGGATGCGATTTGCTCTGGTAATGATCAAACTGGCCTTGGTGAAAGTTTTGCAGAACTACAGCTTCCTGGTCTGTGACGAGACTGAGGTATTATTACAAAAATAGTTTTCTTTCAAAAATATACAGTAAGAAATGTCAAAGCACATACTGCAGAAAAATTGAAAAGAACCTACTTGACTTCTTGTTTTTTATTTCCCAAGATCCCTCTGAGGATGCACCCTGAGGGCCTGATGGGACCTCTGCAGCCAATCAAACTAAAGCTACAAAAACGCTCCCTCAACTCAGCAGACCTGGACAACTGATGACTGACTGACCGTATATCGCTCAAGGCTAAGCCTATGTATGCAGTTGTTAGTAGCAGTTTGATTTGATAAAGAGCATTTAATACTAATTTTTGTTTGTTAATAAACAGCAATATTTCAGTTCAATATTTTGGAACATTGTCTTTAGGTTTTCTACATAGTTTAAAGGTGCCTTTCTGTTTCTCATCCCTGCCTGAGTTTACCCAGACTTGTTGAAATCATATTGATCAAATAGAAAAACATTTGTCAAAGTATGAACTTAATAAAGAGAAAGTCAAGATATTAAGATAATTTCTCCAAAAATATTCTTAAGAATTATATTGAAATACGATTGGTGAAAGAGCACAATTTTTTACTATTATATTATTTCCAAACTGTTACCTTTTACAAAATATTGGGTCCACATAAAGTAAATCTTTGTCCATTTTTAACTCCTCATAAGCAACACTGACAACACATTATGAAAAAAAAAACTCCCAAATGTCATATGAAAAGGTTTGGGCACCCCTATTAATCTTAATTATTTTTAAATATTTGGGTGTTTGCAACAGCTATTTCAGTTTGATATATCTAATATATAACACAATAATATTTCAGTATTGAAATGAGGTTTATTGTACTAACAGAAAATGTGCAATATGCATCAAAACAAACTTTGACAGGTGCAAACATTTGGGTACCCTTATCATTTTATTGATTTGAATACTCCTATCTACTTTTCACTGACTTACTGATGCACAAAATTGGTTTGGTAACCTCATTAAGCTTTGAACTTCATAGCCAGGTGTATCCAATTATGATATGGTATTTAATGTGGCCAAATGCAAGTTGTTCCCCTATTTGAATCTCCTCTGAATAGTGGCAACATGGGCACCTCAAAACAGCTCTCAAATGATCTGAAAACAAAGATTGTTCAACATAGTTGTTTAGGTGAAGGATACAAAAAGTTGTCTCAGAGATTTAATCTGTCAGTTTCCACTGTGAGGAACATAGTAAGGGAATGGAAGATCACTGGGACAGTTCTTGTTAAGCCCAGAAGTGGAAGGCCAAGAAAAATATCAGAGAGGCAGAGAAGAAGAATGGTGAGAACTGTCAAGGACAACCCACAGACCACCTCCAAAGACCTGCAGCATCATCTTGCTGCAGATGGTGTCACTGTGCATCGTTCAACAATTCAGCGCACTTTGCACAAGGAGAAGCTGTATGGGAGAGTGATGCAAAAGAGCCGTTTCTGCAAGAACGCCACAAACAGAGCCGCTTGAGGTATGCAAAAGCACATTTGGACAAGCCAGCTTCATTTTGGAATAAGGTCCTGTGGACTGATGAAAAAGGCGTTATGCATGACGGGGAAAAAAACACAGCATTCCAAGAAAAACACTTGCTACCCACTGTTAAATTTAGTGGAGGTTCCATCATGCTTTGGGGCTGTGTGGCCAGTGGGAATCTTGTTAAAGTTGAGGGTCGCATGGATTCCACTCAATATCAACAGATTCTTGAGATTAATGTTCAAGAATCAGTTACAAAGTTGAAGTTATGCCGGGGATGGATAGTTCAGCAAGACAATGATCCAAAACACCGCTCCAAATTTACTCAGGCATTCATGCAGATGAACAATTACAATGTTCTGGAATGGCCATCCCAGTCCCCACACCTGATCATTGAGCATCTGTGGGATGATTTGAAGCGGGTTGTCCATGCTCGGCGACCATCAAACTTAACTGAACTGCACAGTAAAAAATAAATTCCGTAAAAAAACAAGGAAATGTCCTGGTAATTTTCTGCCAGTACATTTTCTGTTTTTTTACGGAATTTCCGGCAGAATTTTTTCCGTAATTTAACAGATTTTTTCCCATAATTTAACAGTTTATATATGTTAAATTTTAAACATAGAAAACTGTTAAATCGGAAAAAATTTTAACTAAAATACTGTTAAATTACAGGAAATTTTTGAGGGAAATTCTGTAAAAAAAATATCCTGCAAAAAGTTACCAGGACATTTTCTGGGGTTTTTTTTCTTCCAGAATTTCCATCAAAATATTTTCCATAATTTAACAGTTTATGTCAAATTTACCAATATTTTGTCAACCCAAAACTGAAGTTCTGTCTTTTTACTCTGTCTTGATATATTCACAAACTTTTTTTAAAAACCTTGGACATTTCCAAATACTTTTGTCTTCCAAGCCATTGAAGTCTGTATTTTATAACATATGTTAATTAGAGTCAAATATATTAACCCTCCTGTTATGTTCGTTTCTGAGGTACAGCAATAATGTTCGCGGGTCAATTTGACCCGGGGAGTGTTTAGTCATGCTATAGTGTCAGAAACCAAAAAAATCCTCCAAATCTTTTTTGTGCCTGATTATTAACTCCTATACTAACCATTTCAATCAATATTTGTGCAATTATGTTTTTTTATTCCTCACAAATAAAGGATCAATGACAACAATTTACTCATTCGGACATAAAAAAATGTGATTTACATTTTTTTTATGCCCACTGAAAAACCTAAACACAAAATAACACTAATTATCTTTGAAAGTCATTTTTTGTAAATTTTTTTATATTACATTTAGATTTTTTTTTGAAGGGGTCATCTTTATGATTGAACTTGAGACACTATTCTGCCCTGGGTCAAATTGACCTGCTGACTAAAATCAAGACAAATGAGTCCTGAAGATGATCCTCCAGGTGGATTTCCAGTTTAAACCTGCATGTCCAAAACATAACTGGGTTTTTCATCACATGCTGCCCAGATTTTTATGTCATATTTAGCTGGTGTAGAAGGCATATATAGTGTAAATGAGCAGCGACCTCTGAATGCCAGCGGTGATCTTTATGAATGCCACAAATCTTCCATCTACTGTGACATTGGAGCCTGTTTTATAGGACAGGAGAAGTTACAACCCACATGTTCCACACTGTTCTATTAGCTGCTAGTTTGTCTTGTCTGTCAATTGTCAAATCAGATTACTCTGGAGAAAAGTCTCCAGAAACATTATGGCCCGAAATATTACCCTGCTTGTCTCTGCATCCCTTAAACTGGCTGTTGATTCATCCTTTGACTTGAAAATTCTGGTCAGAATGAGGACCTCCAAATATGCATGTAAATGCATCTGGTCCAGCTCCTTCCAGTTCTCTCCAAAAACTCGCCTTCCTTTTAGACTTGTCATTTCAACAATGATTTTCTGTATTGCACTAGGCACGAGTAGCTCAGACTGACTTGATGTTTGTGATGTGAGTTACTGCCATCCTGACATGATCAACAAGAAGTTCCAGAGCTTCCACTGTTGTCATCTTTTTATTTCCTGCTGCTCATTTCCTGATCTCCGACAGTGACAATATTACATGTACCTTCAGTGTGTAATGCGTTTAGGAATCCCTTGCAGAGAGTATTTATGTCCCCCCCCCACTTCTGCTTAGTGTCCACTCAGTGTGGGTGGAGTTTGTCCACAGGAACAGAAAAGGTTCCTGTCAAAAGTTGCATGAACACCTGCTTTCTGGCAGCTTCCTAGTGAAGTAAAGAGAATAGTGAAAGAGTGGGTTTGTGTGCATGTTTAGGGGTGTGTGTGTATGTGTGTGTGTGCATGCATGTGTGGTGTGGTGTGTGTGTGTATGTGTGTGGTGAAATATGTCTCATAGGTTCAAGGAAACAAATAGAATTGGACATTTTTTTAACCTTTTTACCCTTCAACTCGTATGCCGGGTCAAATTGACCCGAACAGTATCTATGTAACAAATGGACCCAGGGGGGGCTGCAAGTGTGTAAAATGAACCATTTTCATTTTATACATAGAGTGCACCTATTAAGACAAATAGAAAAAATTTCATGCAGAAAAAATACTTCTATTTTTTTAAAATTTTTAAACTTTGAAACGGGTCAAATTGACCCGGAACATAACAGGAGGGTTAAAGTTAATGTATTTAATATATTCTTAACATAACTTTGAAACAAAACTAATTTTTAAGTCCACAGGAAATGTAGTTGTAAAACACAAAACACTGAGTTTGAAAGTAGCTCGTGCAAAGTGATATAAAAATGAAACCATTCTACAATTTGCAGACTTTATTTTGCAATTTAAGACCATAAATTGACGTCATCTAGTCTTTATAACTAACCTTTGCTATTATACATTAAGAGCTAAACATATTCTTGAGCTTGCTAATGCTTATCTTCTGTACATCACAACTAATTTATTGTATTTAACTATACAAACTTTCAACTTATAAATTAAATGTAAAGCAGTCTTGACTCTAGTCTTTGAAATCAAATAAACAATTTTGCTAATTAACATGGAACATATAAAAATTGCTTTGGATCATGAAAATCATAGTTGTAAACAGGACCAACATACTTCAAAATAATTTTTTTAATGAAATACAGGTATGAATATTCAGTTAAAAATCAAATACATAAACACAGCCTAATGCCAACGACAGTGGAAGACACTGGATTCATGAGTGTGTGCTCTCATTACCGCTAGTCGCTGTGAACATAACAAAACAGTCCATTTTATGTTTATGTTCTGCAAAAAAAGGTTAATCCAACTCTTAGGTCCAGTTACCAAGAGCTTGAAATGTTCTGACCAGTTCTTGTGCTTCGCAAAGGTTCCTGGTGCACCAGGTTTGATGAGATCAATCACATTTAAACTTCAAAAGGCTCAAATTTTCCATGGATTCCCATTCAGTTCATTAAGGGAATTGAGCCATCTGGTTGGAATGCAAAGCTGCTTCTTCACCTTCGTCGGCGACGTGTCAGTCGACCTCGTTCAGGGTTTGAGCCCAGAAAAACTCTAAAAAAAAAAAAAGATAGAGAATGGATATTCAAGTTTAACACAGAAACTTACTTTTTCTAAATTACATTACAGCAGCACATCACCTTGCTCATCAGCGTCTCACCAATTGCTAATAGCTCTTTCACAAATATTGAGTAATTTTGATGAATTCTGACATAAAAAATTTACACTAGGAGTGTGTCAATTGCAGATTTCTGGCCAATCTTTAAAAATCTGACTTGTCAACTCTGATTTTGGCCGATACTGATTGTCTTGTCTGAATATTGCTAAATGCAGCAAAACGTCATTGGGTTGGCAACAGTGGGGTGACTATTGATAACTGCAAACATGGAGACATGACCTGGTGGGCCGGTCTATCAGTCAAATGTCTCTAACAGGAGAGGAAAGCGGTTGATTTTTAGATCTTTGCTGAGGTAGATGAGATCAGTGGATGAAATCACCTTCACATGTACTGGCGGATCACCAATCTTCAAAATTAAAGATTTGGGGAAGATTTATTGATGCACCCCTAACATACACAAGTACAAATATTTTCTTGAGAAAATAAAAACATACACTAATTTTTACATATTTGTTAAAATAAAGTCACCATGTCATGATTTTATGTAATGTATAATTTGTGAAAATAAACTCCTCCACTTTCCCTGAGCTACTATTTCCATCTGAAGAAATTCATCACTCCCAACCAAAAACAACCAATCAGAAACAGGAGGAGAGTCTTAGCGCTGTCAATCAATTTACCATTACAGGAAAACCATTTATCCACTGTCATCGGTGTCCATGATAACTAACCTCAACATTCATGACAGGTTCCGTTAGCTGTAGCGTAGCCAAACGCAAGAGATCGGGGAGAAGTGGGATGAGCAGCACCACAAGAGTTTGTGATTGACACGCTAACACCTGCCTCCTGGTTCTGACTGTTTGAATCCAGTTAGCACTGGCTAACAGAAGAGCTACATGTTTTTTCCAAACATTATCTCTCATGCAATATCAGGACACATTGACAGCTTCAACAAATATGTAAAAAAAAAAAAGTATCATAAGTTACATAGTGCTGCGTTAGACATTATTAGAAAGATACAACAAAACATTATGTCTATATTATTGTAGAAAAGACCACACATTTCTTAATTTAAACTAAAGGTTTAACAGGTTGAGTAAAACAAAAACAAATGTACACACCTATTATAAAGATGCCTAGTTGCTTGCCAGGAAAAGTTCAGGAGTGTCTGGAGGCAGCTGTTGAAGAGAGAAAACAAAATAACTATACAAGGAGAAAAAATATATAAACACCAAAACATGCAAGTCTTCCAATGATTAAATCAATCATTTGTTTTTTTTTAACAATTAAATGAAATCATTTGTTCTGACAACAAATTTAGAACAGTACTAGTTAGTTTTTAAGCTAAGCTGCAATAACCGATAATGAGTTTGCAAGCAGGCTTTTTTTTTTTTTGCAAAAGTCACTTATTTACTCTGTGATGTTTATTCCTATTTCAGAAACAGGAAAATTAACTATCTGTATGTACGATCCACTGACTTACAATTTATATGAGGCAAGAAGCTTCTGACCCACTGTAACAGTTTATCAACCTAACCTAATCTCAACATGCCTGATTAGAGCACCGAACATGCAACAAATTTAACGCTAACTGAAACACGAGCCGTCCCCACCCCAGTCTTAAGGTCGTCCCCTCGAACGGTTTCCCTCCGCCCCCATTACGTTCGTTCGTCCGTCCCCTGGTCTAACGGCTGCTCCCGCTCCCCCCGGCCCCCAGTTTACGTTCGTTAGTCGTTCGACCACACTCCCCCCCGCACCCTCCCCCACTAACTAATACCTACTCCAGGCGACATTTCCCATATTCTAAAACCCCAAACTTGACATCGAAAGTATATTTACCGAAGTTAAATGGCCACCTGCTTTTATGTTAACAACCGGAACATCAAATCATGTTTAGCAAATAAAACAACTGCAGCTTGACATTTTTTTAAAAAGCAGGATTGAGACACAAGTAGCATGACGCCATGAACGGTTAGCTTTCACGCGCCCAGTTCAGTTTGACTTGAAAAAATGGCCGGTACTTACCGCGTTCGGTAAAATAAATAAATAACAGTAGTACAGCAGTCACCGTGTTTTACTTTTATAATACACAAGCAAACGCAGCATTGTAAAAAAAAAAAAAAAAAAGGTATAAATTATCGTGAGACTCCTGGCACACCAGGAGTCTCACGAAGTCAACTACAAATATTTCAAAATATTATTCATAGAAAAGAAAGTGTTCTTATTTATTTTACTTTACCAGGGAGGTGGCAGAACGGTAACTCCAACTCTTCATCCAACCGAAGTCCAAAAGATATATGTTGCAGGGTCCGGCTAGGGAGCTTGAAATGTCGTCTGACCAGTTTTCGCGCTTCGCGAAGGTTCTTGTTCCCATGATGCAATGCGTAAAATTGAAAATACAGTAGAAATACCTGTAAAACTAAAAAACGGAAAAATTCCTTCAAATTTCTACGGTACATTTACCAGTTTTTTTTTTTACAGTTTTTTTTTTTACAGGAATTGTTTTGTAAAGAGGAATGATCAAAAATACCTTCATCCAGGATCCATGAACTCATTCAAAGCTACAGGAAGCGACTAGAGGCTGTTATTTTTGCAAAAGGAGGATCTACTAAATATTAATGTCACTTTTCTGTTGAGGTGCCCATACTTTTACACCTGTCAAATTTTGTGTTAATGCATACTGCACTTTTTTTTCAGTCCAATAAACCTAATTTCAATACTGAAATATTACTGTGTCCATAAGTTATTGGTTGTATCAAACTGAAATAGCTGTTGCAAACATCCAAATATTTAAAAATAAAAATGATTAAGATTAATATGGGTGCCCAAACTTTTTCATATGACTGTATTTAGCAATATTAGATACCCTGGTAAAGGAGGTCTAGTGACTACTTTAAAATCTATGCAGGATCCAATTACATGTGAATTATTAATTTTTACAATAATCTGTAAAAATAACACATAAGGCAGATGTGTCTTTAAAAATACTCAATTATCTCTGTTTACCATGTTAAAATGGTTAAAAAACCTATTTGTAAATATATAAATATATATATTTATGCAAGCCCTTTCATATGAAATAGTACATTTTCAATTGTAAAAGCAAGATCAAGTAACTATGACCTTCAGGTTTTGAGAAGTAAACAGTTAGGGTTTATGAGTGCTTTACAATCTGGGTCATAATATCAAGCTGACAAAGCAGTGGAGAACAAACATGTGAGTCACATGTCTGGGTGTGTTAAATTAGGTGAAACGGTAGCTGGAGTTGCAGTAGAGAGAGCTCAGTAACTGCTTGGGTTAGGGTTGGCCATTTGGCTTTAGATAAAACAAATAATCCTGGTTTCATTAGTCCATACAATGGGTTAAGGTTAGCAACTTTTCTTTAGGCCAGTCAATATGTTCTTTAGCAAACATATTGTCGAGAAAAAGTTGAGCTCAGCCCACTTCCCCATGCTGGAGATTTTAGTTTAATAATAACAATAAATAAAGTTATCTTTAAAACTGATTACACAGGTGACATCAAGACCCAACAGTAGAGTCAGACGGTAATAAAATTAATCTGGTTGTGTGTGTTGTTATAGTGTCCTGCAAACTTTGCTTTAATTCTACTTTTTTCTATTTAATCATAAAAAATCATAATCAGACATAATCATAATCAGAGTCATGGAACAGGAAGAGCAGGTTTCCTGGAGAAAGAGGAAGTTTCCAGCCTGCAGTGTTTAAAAATAGTTCAGATTGCTCATTTTGAGCATTAAAGGTTTAAAGAATAAAATCTAAACATTTTGAGTAATTGGATAAAACCCAGAGTAAAATACTTAAATTAATAATGATAACTTATGATTAAACCAATAATTAATATTGGTTTAACCAGTGGTTGATGTTGGTTTGATTATAAGAATATTTAACACTTACTCTTAAACTTATGGAAGTACTTACATGTGAAACAAGTAACTGTAACATGGTGTCAAATAATTAGAATAATGGATTATTCTTGGTTTCTTTTCAGAAATGTCTGTTATAACTCACATCATGATTATAATAAGAGTAACTAATAAGATATGGTTATTATAAAATTACAAATGAATGCTAAATCAGAGAAACTAAAAGGTTATAAATGTGATTTTGACATTGAACTTGAAATGGTATGAAATGTGTAACTGTAACTAAAGGTCACTGATGTTGTGTTGGAGGTAGATGGTAGGTGATAGGTCAGGGGAAAAGAGGAACCGAAAGGAGAGCAGAGGTGACCAAGACATTAGGTCATCAGAACAGACATCATGTCTCCAAGAAGGTGATGGATATGAGATCATCTGTCCAAGCAGAAACAGGAAGTGAGATTTTTGAGATGCATGAAGGAAACAGGTGCAGAAGGCAAACAGAGAACTTCAGAAAGTTTAGTTCTAAAAAACAAGGGAGTTCATCTGAAGGTTGAGGCCAACCAAAAGGCAGTTGACGTCAAGGAAAAACGCACGTGAGGAAAGAAAGTGTGTGGCTGCTGATAAGAATAAAAAGACACCAGACAGAAGGATCGGGGTTCTTTGTTCCGCAGCGTTCGAGTCGAGCACACATGGAGATGCAGAATCAATGGAGGGCTGCTTGCTGATACCCCGGGACGATGAGACTGCTCGCTGCACAAGAAAGGAACAAGATCCGTTTACCCACAACCCGGGATTCTGATTCGACTGCGGCCCTGCGCTCAACCCAAAGGATTACAACGATGTGGACATGGGGAATAGACAAAGGTCGTATTTGGATAAAGAACTGAGTTCATTGAGGATTTTCACCAGTTCAACTTTGGATTTATTCTAAAAGGATTCTGCCAAGATAAAGACAGGACTCCATCCATGGACGTTAAAGTTTTCTGCTACCAAGATCGTCTCTGCATCTGGGTTCGAGTAATACTGCCTCCCCCAAAGCCTCTATTTAGATCAGGACACAGTGTAGGGTTAGAATTAGGAGTAATTTCTAAAAATTCTTAAAAGTTTTAATTTCTTAATATTTTATTGAAATGCTGTATGTCTTTTTCCCTTGCTAAAGCTTGCTAATAAAATACTAAAGTCTAATTTGATGTTGTGGACAGTTAAATTAATTGAGTCAACTAAATTTAATTCTTCTGATTATTGTAAAACCAGTGTTTGTGGTCCTAGTAAATTAGGGTGGCTTCGTACGTTCTTTAGTTCAGATAAATAATGACCCTGTGACTTATTCCTAGTCGCTAAAATTATCTAAGCCGGTAACAAGTGCACGTTAATGACAGGGAAAGAGCTACCGTGAACAGATGTGGTTTATGAGCTCAGACACCGGCGGGGCTACTCCGATGTCTGAATCATAGACTGAAGCGGGTCATAACGTCTGGATGAAGGTAGTTAGAGCTTAGACGAATCTTTCTCGATTCCAGCTTAAACAAAAGTTCTCTATATTCTTATTTGCGGTAATACCCAGGAATTAGAGGCTTTTCGGACCCGTGAGATGGAGAGCTGGTCAGTAGTCAGTCCGCTGGAGGTTAGGAGGAGTTAGGGGTGTGGCTGAGTACTGTGCATTAACAATATTTCCAGAATAACATGTTTTCTTTTGATTTTGATTCTTGTTGATATGTTGGCTTCAGATAATGGTTCCAGTACATGTACATGATCACGTACCAAGTTTTGGCAATTTTTTCACTTCTTCGTCCAAATGCCTTAAACTTAAGGCATTTGGAATAATTTTGGCAAAGAAACCCAAAATTCTCTGCAACATGAGCCCCAGAACAATTTTTTGACAGGCATTTGCAACATTTATAACCGGACCCTGCACTGCGACAAGGCCTAAAGAGAGCCACTGGCCTGTTAAACTTCTGTTGTCACTCATGGGATTTTCAAGAAACAGGAAAACAATGAAAATAAAGCAACACTTTTATCAAAAATATATGCCCACTGCTTTTTATATTAAAAATGCATTTTACTTTCTTTGATATTGTTAGAACATAAATACTAATTGTTTTTTTGAAACAGTCTCAGAAAGTCAACAGCAAATCCTAAAAGTAAGAATGAATCAGATAAAAATAAAAGAGCATCATCACTGCACAAATTGTAGAGAACATGTTGGCCAAAACTGAGGTAAGGTCACACTGCAGTGTGAAACGTTTTAGACAAGTCCACAGAGAGAGCACCAACAGGAGAGCATGGCTAGTTCTTACTAATAAAACGAAGCACGAAAATCTCTCTCCCAGTTTTTATCTTTTTGCTCTTTTCTCTTGATCTCATCCTTCTTCTGTGCTCTCTGTCCCTTTTCTTCTTTCTCATGCTGTTGGTGTTTTACAGCATCAGCATCACCAGCTTTGAAGTGAGTCACTTTAGGTCTCTTTATTGGTCCAAATCCCAGACCTTTCTGGTCTCTTTTTAATACGGTGGATACGGGCTGCTTAGCGCCGTCTGCCTCTGGGCCCAGACCCGTACCCGGTTTCCAGCCGCAGCAAACCATCATCCTGTAGCTGTTACTGGACGGGGGGAGGCAGTAGTAAGGCGTGGGCTGAGGACGGTGCAGATTGAACTGATGCAGAGTAGAGGAAAGATGTGATGAGTGGCTGTTTCCGTACTCACAGCGGCACACATCGCACCACTGAGGCTTGAGCAACCTGAGAACATTAAGAAAATATGTTAGAGGAGACATGCCAGAAATATCTGACTGTCTTAACTCAGTGAATATAGCACCATGGATTGGGTTGTAAATTCTAGTGAAATAAGAGTGAATTCTTCTTTCAGTACAATGTGCATACAATATAGAAATTTGGATGGCTTTTTAGTTTATATTCTTGTAGTTTGACAAATGTGCAACAGAGCAGGGAGTTTACGAATAGCTGTATCTGAAAAAAAAAAAAAAAAACAGATGACAGATCACTATGGCCCATTTGTTTTAGGATTTATAGTTCCTAAAACTTTAGTATATAAAACTATAGTATATAGGATATATACTGCTCAAAAAAATAAAGGGAAAATTTCACTTTAATTTTGTGTGTGGCTCCAAATCCAGGCCTCCATTGGTTAATAAATTTGATTTCCATTGATGATTTTTGTGTGATTTTGTTGTCAGCACATTCAACTTTGTACAGAACAAAGTATTCAATGAGAATATTTCATTCATTCAGATCTAGGATGTTATTTGAGTGTTCCCTTTATTTTTTTGAGCAGTGTAGTTTAGCACAGTTGATACCTGACACTAGACATGCATGAATTAAGTTACATTTTTAGGCTTTAAATATTGCTTCAAAGCACAGTTGATCTCCAAAACTAAACGCTGCCCAGGAACTTTATCATGTTATATCCAGAAAGTATCAGCACAAAGCTGCACCCAGCTGCTTAGAGGAAGGACATGGACACATGGTGGTCAAGTTGTTCCTTCTACAAACAGCAGTCCAAAAAGTGTGCAGACATTTGTGTGTTGCAGTTCTGCAGTTGTTTTAACCTTTTTATTAAGTTCATGCAGCTTGACTCTATTCACTTGTTAAATTGCATTTAAAATGTATATGTATATAACTGATTCAAAAGAAATAGCCACAATTAGAAATATCTTAAATTAAAAAAAGACAACCGTTTGCCCTCACCTCTTAAGTAGGTGAGGGCAAATCCAAATATAACCTCACAATTTAAGTTTATGTAAAAAATGAAATTCAAATAAAATGAACTGAAATTTGCGGTTGTAATATTATAAAGTAAAAGTGGTATGAGTACTATTACAAGCCACTATATCTTAGGTAAGCAGTCCAAACAAAGGAGTGTTTTAGCTTCACATGTGCTTGTTTTGTATCCACATTATGTTCATATTAACTTACACAGATACTTTGATCTGCTACTTCTGCATCCAGTAAAAGTTTCTTTTATAAAGCTTTGTTTGGGAAAAAAAAACAAGATTGCTTTTGATATGCAACATCACCTTTTCACAAAACACATTCAGATGAATGTACATTTATACAAGGGTATCTTAGTTTTTGTACGCCGACTGTCACTTATTTGTGCCAATAGTGCGATTTCTTCAGTCGCAATTACATGTACTAACCTGCAATGAGATGGTGTCTCTCTCTTTGGACTTTTTCCAAAACTTAATAACTCTTCCAGGACGTCATCGTGGCCGGCTGTGAAGAAAGTGGGCAAGTAAAGATATTCAGAAAAAATACACAAATCAAAATATCATGAACACTGACTGGTTGGCACAGACACATGAAGATACCTTCTGATGCCAGATCTTGGGCATCCTTGCCTCTTGTATCAACCACTCCGACCCAGGCTGCACCGTGCATCAGCAGTAGCCTCACTGCAGCTTTCTGTCCTGACCAGCTGGCACACATCACAGCTGTCCACAAATAGGAGTCCTGCAGGACAAAACGCAAACTGATAAATAATATTAAATCAAGCTGAAAAGAAACAACGCTTCTGGGTGTTGCTACCTGGAAATTAATGTCCACTCCTTTTGAGATCAGCTCCTTGAGTCCTGGAATGTCCCCCTGATGAGCGCAGCGCAGCAGCCTGAGCCCCTGCAGCTCCCGGGCTCTCTCTGACTGTCTTCTTTGGTTGTCTTCTCTTTCACGTCTTGCCTCCATTTGGACCACAGACTCGGGACGAACCTGCTGCACTCGTCCAGCCCTGACTCTCCTCCTCATTCTTCTATCAGAGCCCCTGTCACGATTGTTCCTGTGGGTTGCTCTCACTGACTGATCCTTCTGGGTTTTGTCATCTTTAATTAAGTCTTCATAGAACCTCCTGACTTCTTCTCCGCTTATTTTGGAACTTTTGTTGGTGGACGTTTGTTCCGTTCCGAAACTAAAAGCATCATGGTCGTTGGCAGGAATAAATCCTAAAGCAGCCATTCCACGCGTCAAACTTCCGAGTTTCCCGGTTAAAAGTTCACTGCTGCTTCAACAGTTACCTTAATTAAGCAAAGCCAGTTGCCTGTTAACAGCACAGCAGTCCGTGCTGCAAACTGCGACAACAAATTGAAGGCTAAGCTGAATCCTAAACTATCTTTAGCCACAAGCACAACATAAACTAGCCGCCAACCGTGGTAAGTCGTTAACTTTAAATTAAGACAATACGGTAAGTGATTAGATAATAATCCTTCACATTACCAGGTCAGCTTAAAAACATACATTAGACAGAAACTCGACATCAATAGCAAAAAGAGCAGGAAATTTTTGTGATCTTTGAAGCTAACGTTGTTTTTTCCGGGAGCATTAAACGTTCCGAGAACTAATTTGAGTGCTGCCACCTACCGGTTTGGGTGTTAACATTTCTACTGAGAAGTGATTATTTTTCCTAGTTGAAATTCAACTTGAAATAAATGAGAAATCTTGTATTTCCGATCTCAGGCAGTTTGTATTCAATAAAGTAAAAACATAAAAACCTATTTTTTAACTTTGAAAAAGCACTTTGTATTGCCTTGTTGCTGAAAATGTGCTATATAAATAAAATTACCTTACCTTACCTTTGTAGTATTTTAATCATTTGATTACTCTGAGATTTATAAAGGAATATTTGAACTAAGCACACAAAATTAAGAGAAATAAGACATCCTTCAGCTTTTGTAGCTAACCATCCTGGTCGCTGAGTACAATAGTTTATAAAGCCTACAGTTTTTTTTTTAATGTTTACCAGAACGTGGTAGAGTTTGATTTGATGTTTTTCCAAAATCTGTCTTTTAATTTTCAAGATAAATGGAATGCTGCACATGGAGCTGGTTCTCAGGTCTCTTTCTGGGATGATCTTAATTCTCCACTGCACTTAACACAGGATCAGTTTTGAACGAAAGATCATACTGTGCTAAGGAATCCTGTTGGCTCTTTGGAGCTATTAGCATTACAGCTAATATGCTTCATATTGACAATGTAAATAGTTCTTTGAGCATTACTAAAGACCACCCAAATATCACCAGATCTACTTGCAGCAAAGCTTGAGAACCCGTGGTCTAATTTTTTTAAATCCATTTTGCCATGGCTTTACTAAGCTGTTTCTAATTAAATCTGGATCTAAACAGTGAGATTTCACAGACGATGGCTTCCTCACATTATGATGACAACAAAACAAGGCAATTGTACAGAAGGCTCCCCTTTATTGTGTGATGGTATACATAAAACACGTCACTACTGTTAAGAAAACTACAAAATGAGTGATCTTCTTAAAATTACTTGTTTAGAATCAACAATGACATTTCTTCTCACGGAACTCACTTGAGGTGGCTCTGAGCCAAACGGAACACACTTTTACTCTCTCTTTTCATCTGAATTGGATTTGATTTGTTTATAATTTTCCTTATTTTTTTTATTACTCAAGCAAGAGTAAAACAGTATTTCATAAAAGTGTGACTTCAGTGGTGGTCAAAACACTTACCACAATGGCATAATTTTAACATAACAATGATGTCATAAGACAGAAAAATATTAAGTTATGGGCAAATTCTGGTATTTTATAGATTAAAATAAAAAATACACAATTATGAATTGATTTCAGCAGAATAAAGTTCATTTCAAGGTATATTATTCCATTATAAAGTGTATTAAACTAATTAATATATTAAAAGTAGAGACATTCCAATTCAATTCAAATTAAAATCATTTATTAATCCCAAAGGGAAATTAAATAATTTAATTTCGATTACTTTGGTACCATTGAGACCCTTCCATTATTTTAAGAGATTAAGAATACAACAGGGCAGGAAATGGGAGTCTGGACAGGAGATTGATTTATAATTATAATTTTTTTTATACCTCATTTTGACTTGAAACATCAGACTAAGATTAAGCTAACATTTGTTTTCATTTAAGTTTCATTAGATTTTTTGTTATTTCTTAAAGTATATAAAAATATATAGTTCTTTTCTTTTGGAAGGACAAGTCGGACATGTTTGAGAACCAAACCACATGTTGCCACCCATGGCCTACCTAGGAAAATATTTTGGTTTTGGAACTTAGAAGCCCATGATAATGTTTTACTAAATCTTCTAGATGTATAAATGGCACAAAAGGCACAGTAGAAAGTTGGTGTACAAAAAGAGGTCTCTGTAATAAACTGTAGGTCTGTGTACGGTGGATTTTGGTTAAAACATGCTTTTCATTACTCAGAGCATCCACAAATTTTACTCAAGTAGTGATAGTTCAAAATAATATTCCTAAAAAATTATCCAGTATCATCAAGCCAAAAATACAAATCTTTTACAAAACATGACCTCAACACAGGATGTTTATGTGAATTAAGTTTTATTTTTATGACGTCTTAAAACAGTAATAAAATACTTGCTGACATAGCAACCCCACAAGCAAGTTTAAAACATTAAAGAAAGCAAAATTAACATAAAATGTTGGAGAGAAACAAAATCAACAATGACAAAAATAAATGCAATTTCCCTCCATTTCTTCATCTGCCCAGTTTCTCCAGTTCCTTACAGATTGTTCAATGTAGTGTTTTATTACAGTCAACATGATGACATATGCATATTAGACAAATAACTTTTGCATGGTATATATATATATATATATATATATATATATATATATATATATATATATATATATATATATATATACACACACATATATATATATGTGTGTGTGTGTGTGTGCACGCTCTGGGTGTAGTTGTAGCTCCATCAGATATGTTTAGAAGTCATGTTTTTCAAGTCCAAGTTAAGTATAAAGTTTCTAATGCCTGACAATTTTTTTTCTTTACATCTATGGAATCTACTTTACCTATAACCCTCCATCATAACAGGTTTGAAATCCTGTACTGAACAATTTGTCCTTAGCCTTTAATTAGCGCAAAAGGATCATTATCCTTCAATATTTTAATATTTACCAACAGTTATCTGTTAGGATTTTTGCATCTTAAATATTTGAAAAAACATTTTCTTGAACAACTGTTTCATTACAAAATGTTTTTAAAATAAGTTGAGATGAACTAGTTACCTCAATGACTAGTTTCTTGCTTCAGAAAAGCAGAGCACCTTTCAATTATCAAGCTCTACATCGGTCAGTTCTTGTGTTTAGGATCACCTGTGGACACATACTACGTTTATTGAAGACATGCTTCCAATACAATTTGGATTCTTGCACGTTCTCAAATAATATGACAGTGAATCCAACTACAGTCCTAAAAATATACCTACAAGCATGCAAAACTACTAATGTGATTTTCACAGGAAACATCCTGCAGAATTATTAGATCATAGGGTGATATTTACTGATGTGTCTGTTTCTGTCCCCAGTTTGTGTAAAGGTTTGCCCACAGTGAGGGCAGGAAAAGGGTCTCTCTCCTGTGTGCGTTCTCATGTGAACGTTCAGCTTGTCTTTACTAATAAAGCGTTTGCTACAGCAGGTGCATGCGTACGGTTTATCCCCGGTGTGGTAGCGCTGGTGCATCTTCAGCTCTGTCAGGCGGCCGTACGTCCTGCCACATTCCGGACATTCATAGCTGGGCCGCTCATCCATGTGCTGCCTGCTGTGGAGACGCAAGCCGCTGGAGGAGCTGAAGCTCTTGCTGCACTGCAGGCACTTGAAGGGTTTCTCCCCGGTGTGAATGAAGACATGCAGCTTGAGACTGGCGGCTGAAGGGAAGCCATTGCCGCAGATGGAGCACAGGTGGGGCCTCTCGCCAGTATGGATACTTATGTGGCGCTCCAGCTTGTTCTTGTTCAGGAAGGTTTTGCCACAAAAGGGACAGGTCTGTGGCTGCTCTCCCTCGTGAGAGACCATGTGCTCAGTCAGTTCCACCAAAGTTGAGTAAGCAAGGTCACAGCGTGTGCATGAATAAGGCCTCTCTTTCTTAAACTTCCTGTGTTTGAGGCAGTGCTGCTCCAACTCCTCCTCCTGCTCGAAGGTCTCAATGCAGCAACTGCACTGGTATGGCCTTTCCAGAGTGTGTGTCCGAAGGTGATATTTGAAAGCTGTAAGCTTTAGAAAGACGTCGTTGCAGTGTGGACATCTAGATTCTCGTCTGTCATGGACCTGTACGTGTCTCTTATAATGAGATAGCTTCATGAAGTGTTTCTGACACAATGAACAGTAATACTGATCATGCTGGTGACCTTCCTCGTGTTTCTTCAGTGCATACTCCACTTTGAATTTCTTCCCACAGGTACCACAAGGAAAAGACTTCCGATGAACCTGCATGTGGGTCTCGAGTTCCTCCACACTGGCAAACCTCTCGTTGCATTTCGGACACGTCCCACTGTTTTCCTTCACATGATCCTCCAGGTGTTTGTTGAGGTCTTCAGGGAAGTAAAATATTTGCTTGCAGTCAGGACATGTGTAAAAGTCAGACTTTGCAGCTTTACGATGAGACATGATGTGTCTCTTCAAATGATACGGGCGGCCAAATTCTTTGCCGCAATCACCACAGATGAGGCTTCGAGGACTGGGCTCAACCGCTTTGTGTAGTTTAAGATGCTTTTCCAGTGCACCCTTCTCTTTGAACTGCTTATTACATGCCAGACAAAAAAGATCAATGTGAGCATGAGTCCTTTTGTGTATTTTTAGTTCTAGCCAGGTGGTGAAACTCTTCCCGCAGTGAGGGCAGATGTACTGCCCTAGACCATGCTGAATTCTCACATGACGTGTCATGTGATAGGATTGGCTGAATGTCTTGTTGCAGACGGGGCAACTGAAGGGTTTTTCCTTTGTGTGGGTCCTCATGTGTCTAGCAAGTTTGTTTGGGCCTTTGAAGCGCCTCCCAACACAGATGGGACAAGAATTGTCTCTAGTTTTCTTTAGTACAACTTTTTCAGAGTTAGCTTTTGAGTTGACACCCTTAGTCAGACAACGGCTCTCAGCAGCTTCACAAGCTTCTGCAGAAACATCCGATAATTCTTCAGTTTTCACTTCAATGCACTGAGGTTGTTGTTGACTGCTTTCTCCCTCTTTTTGGGAAGACAGGTCTTTCTTGTGTGACTTCACATGATTACGAAGATCTTCATTGTTCAAGAAGATTTCATTACACTCAGGGCAGTAAAGGATTTGTGGCTTGTGCGTCTTCTTGTGTTTAAATAACTCTGCAAGGCTTTCCAGGCTTACCCCGCAGGTGGGGCAAATATATGGGCCCGCAGCATGCTGGTTCCTCATGTGTCTGGTCATGTGGTAAGACTGACTGAATGTGAGATCGCAGAGAAGACATTTGAATGGTTTCTCACCACTGTGTGTCCTCATGTGTCTGTTGAGCTTGTCTGCTGTTTTGAAATACTTGTTGATGCAGATGGAACAGCAAAGGTCTTTTCCCTTAGTTGAAGGAGGGAAGAAGTCTTCATCTTTACTGTCATCATTGTCTTCTGCACAGCAACTTGACTGGTTGCTTTTTTCATCTTCCATCATCTGAGGTGATGAGGTGATAACATTATCTAGTTCATCACAAGTCTGCGATCCACCACTATAGCACATCATATCATTGCTGTGAGAGTTCTGATCTTTGATTTCATCAGACTTTCTTTGGGCTTCAGTCACAAGTAGTTCTGATGTAACCTTTTTCTCCCCAAGCCGGGGTCTTCCTCGTTTGCGCTTTTGCTGATGCTCAGTCACAAGAAGTTTTAATGTAACCTTTTTCTCCCCAAGCCGAGGCCTTCCTCTTTTGAGCTTTTGTTGAGGTGCCTTAAATTTAACCTTTTCTTCCCCGATCCGAGGTCTTCCTCTTTTGTGTTTAATTTGAACAGGAGTCTCTAAATCCTCTCCAATATCCACACTCACTTCATCAAAATCCAACTGCTGAGAACCACTTGAAGAAGGTTCTACCTCTTTAGCAATAGTCAGAGCCTTGGCCAAGGTTAGTCGGTCTTTCCTCATCAGTAGCTTCTCTCTGAACTGCAGATTGTTTGTTTTCTCAATCAGCTGATCTAGTAGAAGTTTGTTCTTGTACCTTCCATACTGACAAAGCCTCAGCAGATTTTTTAGGGCTGTAACAAACTCATCTACAGACTCTCCAGGCATCTGAACCCTTTGGTGGAACTTAAGGCGGTGCGCCTGAGTGGCATTATCAGAGCCAAAATGAGCAGTAAGCTCTGAAATAGCAACCGCATATGTAGCCTGATTGCTAATCAGAGTTGAATAGACGCGCTGTCCCTCTTGGCCCAGGAAACTTCGTAAAAGCACCAGCTTACTGGAGTCCTCCATATCTTTTTCACCAAATGCTTTTTCACTGAATGCTTGAGCGTAGTGTTCAAAAGCTTTAAGCCATTTTGGCCAGGGCATGGTGAGCTCTCCTGGGGCCAGAGAGAAAGGTGGCGGTGGGGGCAGGATTAAGAACAAAGGTTCTGGGCGTGGCTCTGAAGAAACTTCTTCCTTCACATCCGCCAAAGCTAACTCTGTAGTAATGTCACACATTGTGGGTTTAGCATGAAAGAGCTGATTGAAACTCCTATATAAACTTTGATGATTGAAGATGTCACGTTCCTTAGTCTGTCTTCAAACTTCTGCTGTTTCACAGTTCTTAGACTAGTCTTCTGAACTGTAAAATAAACAAACATAGTGTAGTTAGGCTGTGTGTTTTTCTAACATTAAAAAGATCAGATTCAATTTTGAACTAACTTTAATATGCTAAAGCTCAACAAAATTACATATACTTGAACTCAAGGGGAAGGGTAAACCACGTCAATCCATCAAAGAAACATACAGGACAAATAAGAATGTACACACGTGGACATACACTAACAAACAAGAGTGAATTCTCAAATTCTAATAAGCCTAACACACGACTTATGTCTATGTTTGGGAGAGAACCAATGTATGGACCAGTAGAGAGAGAGTTTTGAGATTTAAAGCCAGGACTTTTTTTTTTTGCAAGGCAACAGTGCTTTTTCATGTACAGCACCATGTACATGAAAAAAGTCTACCTATATAAAAATTCTCTCTCTTTCTCTCATTTATCAAAATACCTACATATAGATGCAATAAAAGTAAATAACTGGTGCCAGCTTTTAAATAGAGAGATATGGAAGCAGATAGTTAAATTGCTGAGAAAATTACAAAAGATAAACTGTTTTGTAACAAATGTAAGGAATAGACATAGAAACAGAAGTAGCGTGCCATGGATAAATACAGATATTTTGGCTTTAATGAAATCAATAGATGCAGCCCTTGAAAAGGCCCTGAAATCAAAATTAATTCATGACAAAAAATATTTGTTACTTTAAGAAACATAGAAGGAAAGCACTTCAAAAGGCAAAAGCTAACTTTTTTTGTTTTTTAATATTATTATAAAGGCCAAGCATATTTCTAAAATTTTGTGGGAACAACACAAGAAACCAACAGACACACATTTTAAATTCTCAAACGTTTAAAACTTAAAGTGGTAGGAAAACTGCTATAGAACCCTGGTGAAATAGTAGAGGCCTTGAACAGTTATTTTCTGCATTCAGTATTGTTAATTTCACTTGATCCTATACCTATTAAAATGATCTACCCATTTTTTCCCCTAAAGGAAATCTAAAGTGCTAAAAATAATAGATTTGCTTAAGTTAAAGATGTATATGACATGACCTCTCAGATGCCCAACGTGCTGAGCAGTAATAAGCACCCATTATTTGTAAGTTGATAAATTCTTAAATTTTGAGGGGTACCTTTTCCATTGCATGAAAATCAGCTATTATTACACCCATCTTTCAATCTGGTAAGACCACAGATATTCAAAATTACAGATCCATATCGGTCCTACGCACAATTTCAAAGGTAGCTGAAAAATGGATATCTTAATAATAGCCCATTTTCATATTTTGTAATTTTCATATGAATGTTTGACTTTCATTCCAAACATTCATAATGGCTAGAGAAAATTAGAACATCTTCAGATAAAGGTAGTATTGCTGGGGCAGTGTTTTTAGATTTGATACAGTAAATCATAAAGTCCTTATTTCTGCATTATCAATGTTTAGCTTTTCACCAACCACAATTAAATTATTAGTTCTTATCTGACAGACTGAACATAATACGTTTAAGTAAATAAATAGCTAGATACTTAGAACTGCATACTCACTTAATAGGATCCCACATAGATCAATACTTGCACCACTGTTATGCAGCTTAATCTTTTATGAACTCCCATCAGCTTGTGACAGTGTAGATATCCAACTGCATGCCAATGTTACTGTCATCTATGTACATTGTAAGAATAAAAACAAATTGTTTTGAAACTTACTATGGTACAAATATCCACTTGGCTTCAGCATGCCCGTCTTCAATTAAATGTTTTTAAAACAGTTGGCATGTAACCCTAACCTGACCCAGACAAGCAGAGAGAAGATCACATTGGTCAAACAATTTAAATATTTTGGGATTGTGTTTGATACCAATTTAAAATTTAAATCTTAAGGTAAGATGATAACAAAAAACAGTTATGTTTAAATTTGCATATTTCAGGTACGTGCAAGATACTGTTTGTCTAACTTGGCTACAAAAATATTCATAAATGCTATGATTTTGCCTTACTTGACTTACTGTTTAACAAGCTGGGAGGAGGATAACCCATTTACTAAACAGCCTGTTGAGGTACTTTATAAACAGTTATATAAAATCTTAGTTTAAAAAGCCTGTAGGATACCATCATTGCAATATTTTAATGAAACATCATTTGTTGAGTTGGGAAAATATGACCATATTTGCACATCTCTGTTTGGTCTTTTCTTTTATGGTCTTGCATCTTCTTCATTTGAATATCTTGTCACATCGTCATCTATAAGGACCATCAGAGTGACTTTGCTGTAGCTTTTAGACTGAGTACATTTGGTCAGAACTCATTTTGAGTGAGAGCTTTTCACAACTGGAATTCAATACCAAACAGCTGCTAATTTAAAAGAATGGCTCTTGGGTTAACAAATAAGCAGGCACCAATCATGTGACTCTTATTTTTAATTTATTTATTTGTTTTAATGTATTGTTGAACTTTTGTGGTTTATGGCTTTTTAATTATGTAACTTGATATAGTCTTTTAGATAAAAAAATGTTTTTAATGTATCATTATTATTCTCATGCTTTGGAAGAAGCTGTTGTCTGTATTGCACTGTGATTTATACTGATTGTAGCTTGAGGGAGTACAAGTGAAAACTAGTCTTTTTAGCTAACTGTGGCATATTATGTCATGTACATTGTCCTTTTTGAAATAAAAAACAACATCGCATGCCGAAGAGATTATGAGGTCATTTGAATCAGGTAAATACAACTAAAACATGAAGGACAGCTTGCCATGAAGACCAGAGTTTAGAAACACTTGGATTAAACAAGGACCTATCAAAACGTATTTCTTTAGTGAAAAAAAAGACAAGATTTTCTTCGATTAGAATTTATGACAATTGATTAGCGATTAACAGTTGTTACGTAGTCTGTGGATTAACGTCAATAATGGCATTCATTTTAAAACTAACTTCATCTACTGCCATCTTTAAAAGCCACATTTGTTTAAACGTGTTTCAGATGGAGCATAAAACGATGGCTCCTGCAGGTTTAAGTCATATCCTATAATTCTTGCAAGTGGATCTGCTCCATGTTTTAAACAGCTGTAAAATGAATGAGACAAGGACACCCAACCTACAACTCCTACATCCCTTTCCCCCTTTATAAACACCACAAAGGTTTATAAAGGCTGTCTTCTGTCTCCTACAGGACAGATTGCACAAACAAGGGTGCAAATACATAATGAAAAACTGAGCAGGACAAAACGTTGACGAAACGGAGCACAGGAAAACTCACCACACCACAAAGAGGGGGTACAGGGATGTCACAACTCACGACGTGTTCAGACCTCCACACACACACACTTGCATCGCCTCAGCTCCGAGCGGCTGCCGTTAGTTAGAGTTCGTAGCTCTAACTGCGCTGCAGATTTTAATGAGTCGACAGTAATGCTGCGGCGTTAGGTCGATAAGCAGAGCTGGAAAGCAGCTAAATTAGAGGCAATCGTAGAAACAAGCCCGTTACGCTCCCAATACTGTTTCCGGAGACCAAGCGAGCTCTCAGAACAGCTTCCTCTCACGTGTCAGCGCCCTACAGCGACGCCTGGTGTCAAGGAGCCAGTGGACGGCAAACAGTATACTGAAAAAGGTTAATTAAAAAACCTTTGGATAAATTCAGGTTTTGTGACAATGGCGTCAGTGCATATGATGTAGACATGTAATAAATAAATAATAATAATAATACATTCTTTAATATTCCTTTTAAACTGAAATACTAGATTTTTTGTGTGTTTCTGTATTAAAACTTGAATGACTAGAAATACAAATACAGTAAGCTGAATAGAAAGGGAAATTTTTAAATTGTACTCTGTTTTACCTCGAAGGTATTCCTCTAACAAAAAAAAATCAATCTCAAAACAAACATAAAATCTTTTTTTTTTTAAGTCATATTTTACATGATTTCAAAATGTAACGCAGATTGTTAAAGGCAGCGATGTCTCGGGTGAAGCATATTCTGATTAAGGTGTAGATTATTACACCAGAATATATCTTTACTTCTGATTTTCAGTTTTTGTCATTTAAATATTAAGAGAAAAACACATTTCTACTAATTTCTACTAATCCGTTTCTAAGCACAAAAATTCAATTTAAAGATTTTTTATTTTAAAATATCTAGAATACTGTGTTTTTGTTTACTGGTTTTTGATGTGAACATCTAATCACCAAAACATGCACCGATCCGGTATCAAGGTTTTGCAGTGAAAAGTTGTGCAAAATTCAACCTTTGATTTGAACAAGTGTATTCAATGGGATCAATGCAGGGTGTACCTGGAATGATGATAGAGCTAAGTAAAAAAAGTCAGAGACTGATCCAAATTTATCTTGCCATCACACATTTTGTAAATGATTGTAAGTGAGATTAAAAATCTCTAAAACTCACTGCTAGTGAACTGCAGCAAATTCCATGCTTAAGCCAGAGGAGGAAATCACATTTCGTCATTGGGGGGACACTAAACAGGGAAATTTTTTAAGAGCAAATTTGGGGGGATAGCAAAGTTACAGTGAAATGTAATGTAAAATGTGATTTCAAAAGTTTTTAATGTGTTCAAGCTATAAGACCAAAAATGACTAGCAATGCTCAGACGTGTTTGATGATGTGTTTGAACATGTCACTAAATAACACAAAGCAGGAAGATTAGAGAAAATCCCATTTAAAAATGGAAAAAGCTTTTACCAATTTTAACAAGTCACAATGTGTGACATCTGTAAGAATGTCGGCTCTGAGTGCTCTCCCTTTGTTTGCACTTATACTGAGGGGTTTAATCAGAGTCAATAGGTTGTCATGCTAATCAGCAATTTAAATGTCAGGTGTTTTCCTGTCTATGTTTAGGGGCAAAGTTGATGAAATTAATTTGTGAGGGATTAACTCAGCCTGAGCAGATTAGCTCCTTGTTACCCACTTCATGTTTGATCAGTGGAGAAGCTTCTTCTCCTGTTTAAAATAGCCTCACCATGTCAGGCCAGCTCAGACACAGCAGAAAACCATGTCCATTGTTTCCATAATCAGTTTTGTTTGATAGTAGGATTTGATAAAAATGAAGGCATATTTAAGTATTTCTCTTGAATATGCCAAAAGAGACTGCAATTTTTTGAAAAATGTAAGATTTGGCTTCAGTTGCACAGAAAAATATCTCACTTACAGATACAATCAGACGATTACATCTACTTGCTGGCATCAATACCATACTGCCATGAGTTGAAGGAATCTGTTTTCATCTTGTGGTTTTGTTCTGTTCCACCCACAGTCTAATTTGCTTTTTGGTATTAGTGTGTGTGTGCATGATTATTTCTCTGTGTTGCACTCCTTGGTACTTAGATGTTTAGTCATATTCAGTTTAGTTATGGCCAATACCTGATCCCTGAGTGTTATGTCATCTCTTCATCTCCATCTCTCAGATGATGCTCCATCATAGCTCTTCCATATTTATTTAATCAGTCTCACTTACTCCCATTGCAGCAGATGCCCCCACCCTTTTCCCCCCACAACCCCTGATTCATTGATTGCCAGATTTCCATTTCTCTTTTCTTTCATTAAAGGAAAGTGGTTCAACACCAACACAAGCCCACCATAACCTGGAAGCTGCTTCAACACCATGGCCATCATCCACAATCCAGCATGTTCTACATTGGGTTTACTGAGGCATTGGGTTTAATGTTTTTCTTGTACACTGCACAAAGTGGATGGAACTCTACTTCACCTCAGTACAGCTAGATGATGGGAACTTTGACACAATTTGGTGTCTAACAGGACAATAATCCCAAACACATACCCCAAACTGGTTTGAAAAGCAATACCTGCTTTGAACCTCTATTGAGGCTTCAAAGCAGCAACTCTTCATCTCCACCACTTATTGTTGTTTCTTGTTCCAAATCAACTATCTGGATGGAATATGCCTGCAGTCAAACTTCCAGTTTGTCCAGTTGGAGTCCGAGACGTTGCAACAGAGCCATCTAAAATCCCAGTAGTCTCGTAGATTTGGGTGTTCATGCCGTAGGCTTACTCTTAGGTTTAAGTAATCTCTCCTCTTGTTGTTTAGGGACAGACATCAGCAGGAAAACACAGAGGGTCCTGGTAAGAAGCTCTGCTGATCTGCCTCTGTCTACAAACACACTGCATGTGTTTTCACTCGGTTAGCTCAGATTGCTTTCAGTTCCAGGATATATTAAAAATGAAAAAAAGTAAAAGTGACCAGCAGAACCTTTAGAGTGATGATGGTAGTTCTGGAGTCTTCCTCTGTATCAGCTTAGGGAAAGAATTTATTGAGAGCTGAAAAAAAAGAAAAATAAAACAAAGCACTTTTTTCTTGGTTGGAAGGATTGATTTAAAATCCTTCAGGCTAAATTAATCTCTTGCCAGATGTGGGAGACACATATAAAGTGTTGAGAGCACATTAAAGTTCAAGAAGAATACACTTAATTTAAATGCAAAGAGAAAAACAGTTCTTAATGTCAGAGGTTTCAATAATTAAGTTCCACCTTCTGGTCACTCAGGAATAGCTAATCAATGCCAGTAAATCTGGAAACTTAATTTCATTTAGCTGCTGTGAGAGTAATAAATGCAGGGTAGCATTTTCACTGATTTATATTTAGTATTAATTATAGATGGAAAGTTCCATGTTATAGACTATCAAACAATAACTTAGGCATTTTTCATTTTAGTACTTTGATTTTAAGTTTAGATGCATATTTTTGTTATTCTTGTGTAATTAAAGTAGTGATTGCACTTTTAACTCTGAGATTAAAAAGCAAACACCAGCATGGTGATAAGTGCAACATTTTTCAGTGTAATTAGCTCTTGCCTCATTGTTTAATAATTCAGTTACCTGTTCAACATTTCTTTCTGATGTGCCTTTCCTCTGTTACTCCTTTAACTTTTCAGAACAACACAGTTTTACTTTGATATCTTGGACCACATCTGTAATTCTGTCTATGTAATAATGTGCACTTCCTTTTTACAAACTCACTAACACACTGTTATACAATGACCATTTATTCACACTGTATGGAGCTGAAATTAAGCATGTCAGAGTCAGAAACACTGCTGCTTGGCCAGAGAACCTTTAAATCAATCAGAACCAAAAACTTACAGATGGATTTTGTTTACATGTGGAGAAACAGATCAGAGAGTATCAGTCACCCAACACCTGAAAGTTAAACCAAGGTTCAGCCTGTGGGAGCTCCACCATTCAAATCTGAACAATGCTCCTCTGAAGCATCTGTAAACTTGCTCCCTCCTCTGTCCATTTTTCTGGATTTTTTAAAAATGTGAAATCAGACCTGTTTTCCCTCCATCAGCCAATGCACTTCCTGCTGTGTTCTTTTTATGCTTGAATCAAACTAAATAAACATCAGAACTACATAAAACACAGAAGTAAAAAGGGCTTAAATGTACAAAATCCATCTTAAAAACACACACACACACACACACACACACACACACACACACACACACACACACACACACACACACACACACACACACACACACTATGGCACATGTTGCTGTGCAGTGAACTTCACAGATATTAGCCAGGCTTAGTGAGCACAGAGCTGTTTCACACGTTAGCTTGTAGGCACGCATGTCGCACCCAAGACCTGGACAAACAAAATGTCATCTCAGCAAAATGAAGATGAAATGTTTGCGGCTTCAGCTCAGTGCAAGCATTATAGCTTAGGAAGCTGCGATAAAAGGAGGACAGGCAGTACACAGTAAAAAAACAAAAACAAAAAACTAATTTTTCCATATACCTTGTAAAAGTATTAATATGTCTAACGTTTTTAACATTTGTGACATTAAAAGCACAAACTCCAGAGGTAGGAGGTTAGGGGTTGGACAAACATAGAATAGTACAAAAAAGGGTAAATGATGTAAAAAATTTGAACAAAAATAATTTAATTATGGTGTGCTGTTTTTTTTTTTTATTAACCCTCTTCACTCTGATACCCATAAGTAAAATCCAGTGTCAAATACTTAGTAAATGTAGTCCACCTGGGAGTAATTTCTTGTTAGTATAAATGCATGAAGACCAAAGAACCCAGCTGACAGGTCATGGAGAAGCTGTGGAGGAGTTTAAAGCAGGGTTGGTTTATAAAACAATCCCAATTTTTGAAAAACTCACAGAGCTCTGTTCAGTCCACCAACTAAAAATAGAACCAGCATAGAGGCCAAAGCAAACCTGTGGATGATGTCAGATGATCCCAAAATTTACATGTAATGTAAATTGTAAATATAATGTTTAAATAAACCCAATTCTAGTGATGTTCGGATGTTATTGTGTAAAACAATGTCTCAACTTCATTGGAATGTGTTGCAGACATCAAATCCAAATAAGTGAATATTAGGAGAAAAAAAAAGTTTACCTATTTGAACATTATTGTGTCTTTGTAGTAAATTCAACTGAATATAGGTTGAAACTTCATTGGAGTTGGGGTTATAAGACAACTAAAACTGCACATCAACCTGAATGCACTCAGGACGGTGGCAGCATTATTCTTTGGGGATGCTTCTCCAGCAGAAACAGGATAGCAAAAAAAGGGCTGGGTTAGCCTCCCAACCACACCTCCCTAAGCAAACATCCAGAGCTACAACACATGGTTTAGATCATGTCTTATCATGAATGGCTCAGTCAAAGTCCAGATGTAAATTTAATCCAAGACTTGAAAAGGATGTTTACAGCTGCTCTCCATCCTGTCTGAGCAGCAGATGTTTTTACTACTTTTAATCTGTAGATTTGCAAGTTGTGCAGCTGTGGCTGCAGCAAAAGTTCTGATGCAAGGAGACTGAATACAAATGTGTAGCACACTTTGTTTTTCTTTGGGAAGTTTGCAAACTATCCTTTTTCTTTCAATTTTCCAAGTATGCACCACTTTGTAATAGTCTGTCATATAAAATCCTAATAATACAAGCTGAATTTTGAGGTTGCAATGTGACAAAATGTGAACATATTTCAAAGTACTGTATTCCAATTCAAAAATCACTCTCCCAAACTGCTCAACGCTCTGACATTGCAGGTAAGTGCTGAAAAACATCTGCTCATGCTCACTCTCTGTCCATTTCAGATTCAAAAAGCTGTAATTATCAAACATTTTTCTCCTTTCTTCTCTTGTCTGCTGTGGTATCTGAAAGCTGGCAGCGCTGCGTTTGTGTGCATGGATCAGTCTGTGGAAAAGAAAAAAGCTGCTCACTTGTGTGTAGTTTTTTTTCCCCCACAGCCTTTAAGTTCCCATCTCTCAGCTGGAGATGCTGAAATAGTGCATCAGAGATGGTGTTAAGTGGGGACTTGTGCACTTAAGTGTAGGTACAGAAAACAGACGAGAAGTTTTGTGCAGAAGTTCCAGCTTCCTTTAGCTCCAGGGGGGGTCTTAGCAAGACATTAATGGGCTCAACACATAAATACAGTCGTTACGGCTCTCTGTGGAGAGTCTCTGGAGTAGACAGAAGTAAGCTGGTGAGAATTTGTGAAAAATGAGGATGTAATGGTGCATTTAAGCACACTAAGAAAAAGAGCACACACTGAACACAGGGTCTTCATGAGCAGAGACGAAGGCGAGTAAGGAGTGTGAGTTTAGTTCTTTGGGGCATGACGGCTCCTTTGTTCCCAGTTCCTTCAGCCCAAACACATGGCAGCACCCCCTTTCTTCCATGTGTGGGTGTGTGTGTGCATGTGTGTGTGCGTGTGTGTGTGTGTGTGTGTGTGTTTGTGCATTTTTGTGCAAACACTGTCTCTAGAGTCAAACGAAGGAAGAAAACCCTGTCACAGGAGTGCGTGACCCCGGTGGGTTGGCGTTGGGATTGATGTGTGTGTGCGCGGGCTGCCCTGTGGGTGTGTAAGCTCCCCCTGTGCTGTGCTGTGTCACCACCGTCTGATAGTAGGGCTCTGTGTCAGCGGTGGCACACTCGTCGTAGGCAAAAGGACTCCCTGTCCCTTTGAGGCCTTTGGGCTGCCGTTTCCAGGAGTTGTAGTAAGTGGGGTCGCTCATGTAGTGGTTGACAAAGGAGTGCTTTGGCTGTTCATCCTCGTAGTCGCTGTCCGTTAGCTGCACACAAACAACAGGATGCTTTTCAACTTACCAGTTATGACAGGAACAAGAGTAAGACAGGAAAACTAAATTACTGGTACAGAAAAAAATGCTATTCTGTGATATTTTCCTGCTATTTTAAAACATATTTGAATCTCTATAAAAAGCAGGCTTCCAAATAAGTTGAGAGGATAATTGGCTCAAGGAAAAAGTGAAGAATAAACTCCCTCTCAACACATCTGAGCTGCTGCCCTCTGGAGGGCGCTAGAGGCTAATTAAAACAAAGGCAAACCGACACAGAAAACTTTTCTCCAAATGATGGATACAAGCTGCTGTTAAAATCTAAAGAAGAAGAAACTTTTGTCCCCTCAAAGTCATAAACATGTTGATCTCAATCATCTCAGTCTGTCTCTTCAAACAGACTTTCAACATAAAGCATTAAGTCTCTCTTTAACTACTTTTTATTACATTACCACAACAAACTCCATTGTATTATACATAGATTCTGTGACAAAACAACACAAAGTTGTGCTTAATTTTAAAGTGAATATAAAAAATTTAAAGTGGGATCACTCTTTAATCTAATATCTGTAGATAACATCCAAGACAACAAACTGAGTTGAAAATGTATAAAAAAGATAAAAAAATAAATAAAATAAATAAAATTAAATTAAATTAAATAATTTTTTAAAAAGCTACATAAGTGGTTTATTTATATAGTTAGAGGCAATTCACAACATGTCACCTCAATCCAATCATACATTCTAATTGACCCTAGTCACCTAGCAATGCAGTCAACTTCAGCCTATAATTCAAACTGGTAAAGTTTTCTATCATATCTTTATATCCACAGCTCAGGTGAATTATCGTTTACAGAATGATTGTTCATTCTGCAATTCTGGCCTTCATGCAGAATGGATAGAATAAAGTCAGGATTGAAAGAAAGAGCAAAAGTCATGTTTGAGGTTTGGCACAAGGAGTGTTGGCCAACTTACCTTAAGTAGTAATTCGAAAGTAATTACTGATTACTTTCCCAAGAGAATAATCCAGTTAATACTTTACTGATTACTTATTTTAAAAGTAATCAATTACTTTAATTACTTTATTTAGTTACTTGTTTTTGTTTGACTTGTAACTTAATGAACATTTCATCAAGAAAAATGTAATGAAATGCAAGTCTGATTTGAAGAATTTTTTTTCTGCACATTCCATGATAAAGAAAATCAAGTCTCTCTTCTGTTAAACTATATTTCTTCCTAACCATGCAAAGCACAATTGTTTTTGTGTTTGCATTCTTTCATTCAAAACAGATGTAAAATACAGTGATAATATAAAATAATTTAAATTGATATCTCCTGACTGTCCTCTGAATTAGTACCATTTCCATCTTTTAACAGTTTTTGAAGTAGAGAGAGGACTAGTAATGAGTTTTAAAAAATCTCTTTTCACCTGTTTAGCAGGAGAGGGGCTGTCAGCGGTTTGCCCTGTGGAATCTATGTGGTAGAAGCAATGGTCAAGTCAGTGAGAGGGTCTGGGGGCTCTGGGGGCTACTGTTCAAATATGAAGTAGAATTTTCACTAGAGATAAGTTTTCTTCCCACACAGAGCGAACAGCTAATGATGGCGCTTCCAAGCATTAAACGCTACATTGTTCTGCTGCACTCTGTACTGTTTGCTGCAGATTTACGCTTTGGTTTGTTACCATGACCAGTGATGACGCACACACAGACATGATTGTCATGAGAGGATTACAAACAAAATCACAGTCTGCTTGTGTGGAGTAACAGTAATCTAATGACTTTTTTTTATTTTTAATTGTAGTTCCTTATTTTACTTGTTACTTGAAAAAAGTAACTTGGTTACATTAATATGTTACTGGCCACAAGTCATGTTGGGATACAGCAAACAATGTGGGAGAATGTGCTCTAGTCACATGAGACCAAACTTGTTTTGCAACAACATGGTCTGTGAGGAGGAAGCCATGACTTCAAAAGAAACATTAAAAAGCCATATTGCAGTTTGCAAAAGCACACAGGGACAGTAACTTTCATTTTTGGAGTCATATCCTGATCTGTTTGGCCATAATGTTTCCACATTTGGATGGAAACATCTAAAAACATCAGCCCAGAAGTTAAAAATTGGTCTTCCAAATTAACAATGGCGCAAAGCATTCAGACAAACTGGTTTAGCTTCAGATAGTGAGAAACAAAATGGCGCATGTGTCTTTCTATTCTGTGAATGTAAACTTCTGGTTTCAACTGTACATCTCAAGGAAAATACACAGAAGTTTATGGCATGTCAAAGTTCCAGGCATGTGACTATTTCTGCAAGACACAGATTCGCTATATTAAAAGTGTGAGACCTGTGTAATATGATACATATCTAGAAAAGATGCAATATAATCAGCACATATACAGGTGCTGGTCATAAAATTAGAATATTGTGATAAAGTTCATTATTTTCCATAATGTCATGATAAAAATTAAATTGTCATATATTTTAGATTCATTGCACACCAACTGAAATATTTCAGGTCTTTAATTGTTTTAATTTTGATGATTTTGGCAAACAGCTCATGAAAACCCAAAATCCCTGTCTCAAAAAATTAGAATATTATGAAAAGGTTCTCTGAACGAGCAATAAAAATAATCATCTGAATCAACAAAGTAACTCTAAACACCTGAAAAAGATTCCTGAGGCCTTTAAAAACTCCCAGCCTGGTTCATTACTCAAAACCGCAATCATGGGTCAGACTGCTGACCTGACTGCTGTCCAGAAGGCCATCACTGACATCCTCAAGCAAGAGGGTGAGAAACAGAAAGAAATTTCTGAACGAATCGGCTGTTTGCAGAGTGTTATATCAAGGCACCTCAGTGGGAAGTCAGTAGGAAGGAAAAAGTGTGGCAGAAAACGCTGCACAACGAGAAGAGGTGACCGGATCCTGAGGAAGATTGTGGAGAAGGGCCGATTCCAGACCAAATTAAATTTTCATCTCCATAAAACTTTTCAGCAGATGGAAGCATGAAGTGCTCCAAAATCTTCTGATAGCTGCTGCATTGATCCTGCCCTTGATAAAACCCAGTGGACCAACACCAGCAGCTGACATGGCACCCAGACCATCACTGACTGTGGATACTTGACACTGGACTTCTGGCATTTTGGCATTTCCTTCTCCCCAGTCTTCCTCCAGAGTCTGGCACTTTGATTTCCGAATGACATGCAAAGTTTGCTTTCATCCGAAAAAAGTACTTTGGACCACTGAACAACAGTGGTCCAAAGTGCTGCTTCTCTGTAGCCCAGGTCAGGCGCTTCTGCCGCTGTTTCTGGTTCAAAAGTGGCTTGACCTTTGACCTGGGGAATGCGGCACCTGTAGCCCATTTCCTGCACACGCCTGTGCACAGTGGCTCTGGATGTTTCTACTCCAGACTCAGTCCACTGCTTCCCCCAAGGTCTGGAATCGGCCCTTCTCCACAATCTTCCTCAGGGTCCGGTCACCTCTTCTCGTTGTGCAGCGTTTTCTGCCACACTTTTTCCTTCCTACTGACTTCCCACTGAGGTGCCTTGATATAACACTCTGCAAACAGCCGATTCGTTCAGAAATTTCTTTCTGTTTCTCACCCTCTTGCTTGAGGATGTCAGTGATGGCCTTCTGGACAGCAGTCAGGTCAGCAATCTGACCCATGATTGCGGTTTTGAGTAATGAACCAGGCTGGGAGTTTTTAAAGGCCTCAGGAATCTTTTTCAGGTGTTTAGAGATACTTTGTTGATTCAGATGATTATTTTTATTGCTCGTTCAGAGAACCTTTTCATAATATTCTAATTTTTTGAGACAGGGATTTTGGGTTTTCATGAGCTGTTTGCCAAAATCATCAAAATTAAAACAATAAAAGACCTGAAATATTTCAGTTGGTGTGCAATGAATCTAAAATATATGACAATTTAATTTTTATCATGACATTATGGAAAATAATGAACTTTATCACAATATTCTAATTTTATGACCAGCACCTGTACACTATTTTCATTATGCTGTATTTGTCTAATATAGTAATGTTTAGATTTTTTTTTATTATTCTCTGAAGTCCTTTTGTTATATCAGGAATTTAATTTTATTATATACAATGATCAGAGATTATTCTACTCTACTCTACTCTACTCTATTCTATTCTGTAAAACCAAAGTTACAGCACAGCAATATAATACCACAACAAATATCTAAAATAGCCTTCTAAGAGCTACATCCACTGAGATTAACCTGGCTTTTTTCAGCTTCCTCTGTTGGACTAAAAGCTTTGTACGAGTCAGAGCCTGTTAGCAGAGCTTCATGTTGTTTTGCCGACTAACCCTTTGAGGACCATAATAAATCAGATCAGTCATGAATCTATGTTTCTCTTTTCAGCTTTTTTGACAGAAGACATGCTACACAAACTGAAGACTGAAAATTCTTGTCACTTTCTTTTGACTGTACACCTCAGAAAATATCAGACAGATTTTCTTCCAAATGTAAAGTGCTTCCGAATTGTAAGGATCACATCGATCACAATTGTTTGGTGACATGTTACAGTGGTTCCAGAATTTTCAGTAAATTATTTTTGGTCATTTTGAAAGTATGAACACAAACGTTCCAAGTGAATTTATGGCAGATACATTAGCAGTTGATAAGTTTTAAATGTAAACCAGAAAAAAAAATAAAAATATAAAAAAAACAAGAAAGGGAAGGAAAGATGGAAAGAAAGTAGAAGAATAGATGGACAAATAGCTTGACAAATAAAGGGCAGAGGGATGGATAGATAAATGAATGAACAGATTTAGAGAACAGAATTTGGAATAAAGTGGGGGAAAACAAATATTTTCCCTGCTTTTCCAGACTTGTTAGAATACTTTATATCATATTCTGGATTCAGCTCCGTGACCTCAGTCCAGAACCAAAACTGATTGAGGCACAATGTGAAGGATTAATCTTTTTCACTCTACAGCTATTAGTTTGCTCCTTTCTTAACAATAGTAGAAACATAAACTCTGAGGAATTAACCTACACAATCTATAGATAAAAAGATGCCAGATCAGTTAAAAACTAGTGATCAAATATCTGGCACTAATCAACTGATCTTCATAAGTCAGACACACTGGTGTAAAATTGTGGCACATATTGAGACAAAGTTACACCAAACAGAAACAGGAGGAGCTTAAACTGAGGCAAACATTGGAAAGCCACATCCATAAAGACAGACTAGAAAACACAGATACCTCTGATTCAGAGACCTCAGTGGGTTTCTCTGTGAGTGTGGTGCTTTCAGTGAGCACTGCTCCGTTATAGTTGTTACAGATGTCTTCATCAGAATAGTGGAGCCCACCTGGACTGGGCCTGGGTGGAGATCTGGACACAAATTTGGATGATGAAACTGTTATTTTTCTTCCAATGAGGATTAGTGCTATGTAATCCTCTGAGAGAGCTAACCTGGTCCCATTCTTTTTGAGGAAGGAGTTCTTGGTGTTGAGTGTTCTGCTGTTTAGCTCCAGAGAAGTAAAACCACCGTTGTCGAGGGTTACCGACTCCTCCCCTGGAGTAATGTGCTTTCCTGCAGGAATATAAGAAAAAAAGAAGGACATTTGAAGAAGCTGGTCCAATAGATTACTGTTTCTATACAGCAGGACATCTTGTTTTTTTAATTCTACCTACACTATTCAGCTATTTTTATACATATGTGTTGAAACTGTCACCATGTCCTGACAGTATGAAATGAGACAGAAAATATGTGAGAAAAAAATCAAGTTCCTCTGCCTCCTTCCAGTGCTCCCAATCAGAGGCAGGAGGAGGGGCTTACCCCAGTCAATCACAATCTCATGTAGCACTGCTCATCCCCCTTGGTCTTTGCTATGCTGCAGCTAGCAAGGAATGTCATGAATGCATTAGCAGCATTGACTGACAGCACTAAGGCCTTCCTGCAGCAAAAGCAGCTCAAGAAGGAGCTGGAGTAGATCAATCTTTTCACAGATTATCTGTGAGCAGACTCATTCTCACAAAACTAATCTCCATCATTTATTTGGCTTTGGTTCAATTCAAAATATCTTATTAATCTCAAAGGAAAATTAAATAATAAAAGTGCAAAGTGATGTAGCTAGTCCCAAAACTACAAAAAGTCAGAGTAGATTTCTGTACTAAAATAAAACCATTTGAGAATAATAAATTAAACTAAAGTAGTTTAGGCTCAAGGATCAGAGGTGAGCAGAAAATCAGAACCAGCCACTGCTTCAGTTTCTTCCAGTTATATTTTTTTTATTCAGTCATTTCTCAGACTTCTCTCCCAGCATTCAAAAACTCCCTGGTTTTATACAAACTTTACACCACACCTGTGCTTGATTGGACACAGCCACCAAGGAACAGGTCAAACAAACAAAATCTAAATAAAGAAACACCAAAACTACAAATCAATTTACAAACTCCTACATAATGAAATTATCTGCAAAATAAGTTACATAATCCAAAATAACTCAAAAGATTATTTTTAAAGAAAAACAAACAAAGCAATACACAAGAAAAACCCTCTAATTGGTAGAACCCAATAAGGTAATCACTGACATCATCCAGCCACTTAATCAGGAAGTACTGGGTCGGCCCCTCCCACACTCCTGCAGATCTACAAGGACAAATGATGGTGAGTACAAAGAAAAAATAAATACACCTTGAAACAAATTCAACCCACAATCCAGAAATAATAACCAACCTAAACATAGATGGATCCTGCAACATAATGCTAACACAAACAAACCCGGGATAGTAAGTAAAGCAACATTGCAATGTTTACATTAATTATTCTAATCAGCTATAAAAATAAGTGAATGAGAAAATATAAGGGACAAGTGGTGAACATAAACTGAGCCACTTTGTCACAGTAAGGAAAACAAAAATCCAGTCAGATGTTTGGGAGTGGGCTCTGTCCTGATTCATCAGAGTGAAGGAACAAGGTTACACCTCTCAGCTCAACAAGCGGCTAGAGGCAGTTTTACAAACAAACGCGTGAATAGGTGCCCCAAAAGTGTCTCAGCTTTTCAGTGTCATAAAAACAGACGATTCTGAATCACTATGTTTAGGTAATGATGCTACTAAAGCTGAAAACGTTTTGTCTGAAGAATAAAAATAAATGGACAAACATCATCTGCACAATTGTGGCACCTGAAAGACTTAAAGGTTGAATAAGAGAAGCACAGACCTGTACCACAGGCCTTGTATTTGGTGCTGTGTCCATGCAAGAGCAGAGTAAAGACCAGGACCAGGATGAGGATGAGGCCCACCAGAGCCATCACCAGCAGGAACCACCACTCTTCATAAAAAGGACGCTCCGACAATGCTGCACGCAGAGAGATGGATTAGGACATTAAACATGTCTGATTTATTCTTGATTCTATCGAACATATAATGCTACAAAAGTGAATTTAACAATATGCTTGCTGCAATATTTGCTGGTCTATTTTGTATACGGTCACAGATGTCAGTTTAAAATTTCAAATGTATACACATTCAAAGAACCTCAGTGTTTAATCTTAACTCTTTAGTGCAAAAAAACTGATTGAAAATCGATTTATTCACTGCATGTTTATGTCTGTCTGTGTAAGGCTGAGATGGAACTGCACATAAAAACATCCTTTTAAAGCAGGGGTGCTCAAGTCCAGTCCTCGACAGCTACCATCCTGCAGCTTTCAGATGCTTCCCTGCTCCAACAAACCTGAATCAAATGAATGGTTCGTTATCAGACCTGTTCAGAGCTGATCCTGGTCTGTTGGAGCAAGAATGCTTCTAAAAATTGCAAGATGGTAACTCTTGAGGATTGGACTTGAGCACCCCTGCTTTAATTATTCAGACTACCAACACAAAAGAGACACAATCAAAACTGACTTATTACCCTGCAATAACTCAGAAATAGTCCAAATAGTTTTAATAAAAAATATTTTTTAATTTGTTTTCTTCTTACGGAAAGTTTCTGTTTATATCAGAGGTTTGTGGTGCATTTCTATCCAAAAGAAAAAGATATAAAACTTCAGATATATCACAACGAGATATTAATATGCATCGAAAAACCTCACAAAAGCCTTATATTATAGTAGAAAGTACAATGGCCACCGTAAGAATGGCTTACAGTATTCAATTATGCCTCATGAACTGATCAGTACATTATTGCGAGGGAACGCAAAAGAAAAAAACAATCCCCATCTCCCCTAAAGGGCTCTGTACAAACCAACTTGGCCATCTGTAAAACAGGAAAAAAATAAAAAGCTATACCCCTGGGATAAAACAAAGATGGAAAATTACCCAGTCACACATTACTATCAAGAAATTATTTAAATACCAGTCTCCATAATATGATTGCAAAAATATTTCAGATAATTTGTCATCAATTCTGTGAATTTATATTTTCTTCAGAGCAAAAACTCTCCAAACATCATAGTAGAAGATGCTTTACAATTTGTGAAAAAAAAGAAAAAAAAAAAATCACATTGATGTACTTTTCCCCCAAAATTATTCAAACAGATCATTGTGGCAATATACTTATATTAAAGATCCAAGTGACTCCAAACCACTTTTATTAGCAATGGATACCAACATCAGGGCTTTTGCTGCTCCAGCATAAAAAAGTATTTTGTATTTACACTAAATGTCCTTTTCTGACATTAAAATTTGCTTAATGTTCTGAAACACATTAGTGGGACAAAAAGAAATAAAAAATGTTAGGGGGAAATTTTTTAAAAAGGCAGTATTGTGTATTTTCCAGGCATAGTGCCATATCATGGCACAATCAACGAACTATGCTGCCGTCACTTGTTATAAAAATGCTATGCCTATCAAATATGACTTAAAAGAAATTCAACTTCATAATTTAATGCCTTGAAATTGGGCCTTTGTCTCATTAAAAACTCCTGCTCTTTCTGAAACTCAGGAACTCATCACAACATGGCTCCTCTATTAACCCTGTAACAACGGTTTTGCCAAATGAAATCAGACTTTGCAGATGCACAGTTCCATCAGGTGTTTACTAATTGCTGCTAGCCAGTCTGAAGGAGGAAGTTGCGGGGAGGTCTGCTCTTTGAGGAGGTACAATTGCATTCAACCATTCAACTGCATAAACAGTTGAATGGTTGCCGTGGGAGATTTGAAGGATTTCTTAAACATGGATGAAAGAAGGGAACACTCCTGGTATGTTTTTAATGAAGGATTAACATTATAACCTGATGTAAAGCACAGAAAAGTAATTGACTTTACATAACTTTGCCCCTTTAACAGCACAGTAGTGTTTTTTATTTTATTTTACACTCATTCAGGATATTGTGTATTTAGAATACAAAAAGTAAAATGCCGCAGCAAATCTCTACTCTAAGTGTCTGTTCCTCTGATCTTTTCATCAGAAGCGCTAACTAAATGTTTAAAGATAACTGATAAGCATCTGAGGTTAGATTTCTGTTTGACCTGTTACACAGGCTGCAGCTGAAGCAGTTCTGCCTTTACGTGGAGGCAAAAACCCAATCACCTCAGTATCTTCCTGTTCTATGCTGCATCCATCAGGCTGGATCTACTGTCTAAACTTTCCCAGCATTATCTCCAGTGGTTTGCACATCTGTGTGTGTTTACCAGCAAGAGCCACGGAGGGTGCGCTTGGCTGTCCGTAACCATAGCGATTCACAGCAATGACTCTGAACTCATAGCTGACCCCTGACCTCAAACGCTCCAGTGGCACGGAGACGGACCTGCTGGCTGGAGGGAGGAGTCGGATGAAGGAATCCCAGACTCCCTCATCTACAGGAATACAGGTTTCATTAACACAAGTGGATGGATAGAACTGTTAGCTGTGAGTAAGAATGATACATTTTAGATGGTAACAATATTGTGGTGGAGGCAGTAATTGCTGTTACGATTTTTAATAAAGAGGCTTATTCATTGTTAGCAGAAGAAAAATTCAATCAAAGACTACAATTGCTCTCCTGCAGAGTGGTGAAGCTCTTTCCTTTCCTGTATTACACACACACCTACACACACACGCACCCATGAGCCCACACACTCACACACACACACACGCACACACACACACACACACACACACACAGGTCTTTAATTGTGCCTGACTTGATTTGCACCATGGGATATGCAGAGACTTGCCACTCAGAACAGTTTAGTGTGAGTAAGTAAAAGAATCAGTGCAGACAGTGCAAAGGTCGAAGCAATGAGCAACAGAGCTCACCTGAGGGACGCGCCTCCACAACGTAACCAGTAACAGGAGCTGCACCCATGTCTCCCTCTGACCAGTGGATGGTGAGAGCAGATGATGTCTTGGTGATGGACATTTCCACCGGCGGCCCAGGGGACCCTTTAGTATCAAAGGAACACATTCACATGTAGACATGGTACTGATTTGTGTTGTTTTCCTGGGAATCAACCCACAGAAATTAGTTGGTAACACTTTATTTGAAGGGGGTTGAATAAGACTGACATAACACTGTCATAAACATGACATAACTAACACCTGTCATGAACATGAATAAGCCTTCATGAATATTTATGACTGTTGTCATAAAGCAGGGGTGTCAAACTCAATTTCACCGAGGGCCACTTCAGCATATTGGCCACACTCAACGGGCCACATTGACGGTACAAATCAGGAGTGCATCCCTGCTAAAACACACCCCAGACAAAAGGTTGACTTCCCTCATTCAGTTCTGTAGAGGCTTATAATGAGTCAATGGTCCAGGTGTGTTAGAGAAGGAACGCATCTAAAGTTGCAGAATGGTAGCTCTGGAAAATTAGACTTGGGCACCCCTAGCATAAATGTATAAAAATACAATGTTAAAAATAAATTAAACAACACCTCATATAGTTAAATAACTGATTTTATGTATTGAAGTTTTAAATATTAAATTTGAGTTTCCATGGATGTAAAATTACTGCTCAGTTTAAAAATTACAATATTTAAATCAGTTGTTTAAAGGTAAGCAAACAAATAATAAAAACAATCACATGGGCAGACATTATAGACTTTACGCAAAGATTTAGTCTCAGAGGCAACTGAAATCAATTAATTAAAAAAAATCCTTTCTGAATATCATCTCATGGTCTCTGAACTAAATGCGTTTTCTGACCGGGAGCTGACAGCGTGTTGTAGAGTTATGGACCGGACGCTTTGGAGCGTCTGGTTAGGAAGCGCATTACAAACCTTTGGTTGAAATGGAGCTTAAATTCAAGTCTCCATTACAGACCAGAGAAAACTAAAGAGAATGCAACGTTGTGTTAATCAATTTGAGGAGCCCGCAGTTTATCTTGAGGAAATAAATGACGATGCAAAAGTTAATTAGACTGTAACATGCGCAGTCAGCTGCTCAACCACTGCGGACGCAGCTCCGCCGCTGCGAAGACTTAGAAACCGCTGAAAGTTTCCAACATCCAGCGGATTTAACAAATGGAGCCTTCTTGGTGCACGTTACCCAGGAGGGCGGCGTTCTGGAGGAGCTGCAGACGTAACATCTGTCCGTTTCGGGGAAGCGAAACCACGCAAATAAATAAATAAATAAAAAAATAAATCCTGGTAAAAGCGCACACCGGACCGCGCAGGGTAAAACACTCACAGAGTTCAGTTGATCTGTTTGGATCAGACAGATCCAACTGACTGATGAATTAGCGCAGATTTTTCTGCAGATGGGAACCAGGAGGAAGTGTGTTCAGACCCCAGCGGGTGAAGTGATGCTAATTTAAGTAAATTCGCTTAATTTAATTTATTAAAAGTTATTGGGGCTACAGTCTGTGGTTTTTGTTACTAGGAAGAAAAATGTAGATGCATTTATCTGCTTAATTTGTGATGGGATCTGGATTCACGGTGAATATTAACTAAACCGCATAAAATGCGACTAAATAGCCGATGTTAATATGATTGTAATTTCACGGATAAAAATAGTATATGACCGATTTTTTTTATGTTGTCGGTCAAAGTAACGGATAACAAAAAAGTCTAGCGCGACCTGCCGCCCTGACACCAACTCACACACATCTTCATTCAGTCTTACTTGTAAATCGATTTTTCTTTTCTTGGACGTTTTGATGTTAGCTTGTCGATGTCTCAGTTTTATTCGCTGGGAAAAATCAATAAGTAGCTTGAGGTGACTCTGCTGCTCTCTAGTGGCGAGAAGCCATAATGTTGGCTGGTAACAATCGGAATGCATTGTGGGAGATGTAGTTTGTAGTCAATTCGTGCTCAAAACCTATTTTAAGTCAATCATCGACCTATAAAATGCTGAGGCGGGCCACATAAAATGACATGGCGGGCCACATATGGCCCGCGGGCCTTGAGTTTGACACATGTGTCATAAAGCATCATTCGGTAAATTATGACACTTTTAATACAAAGTTGACATTATTCAAAATGTCTTTGTTATGACAACTTGACATTAACCAAGAAATCATTACTGATATAAATTTGTTATAAAAGTATTACTGATTGCACTTTAAAAATGAGGTAACTTATGTTATTAAAGGTAAAGTTTAAACAGTAATGATTTCCTGGTTAATGTCAAGATGTCATAACAAAGACATTTTGAATAATGTCAACTTTGTATTAAAAGTTTCATAATTTACCGAATGACGCTTTACGACAACAGTCATAAATATTCATGAAGGCTTATTCATGTTCATGACAGGTGTTATGTCATGTTTATGACAGTGTCATGTCAGTCTTATTCAACCACCTTCAAATAAAGTGTTACCAATTAGTTTAATCCTACCTATAATTTATTAGCAATGCATAATACATCGGCACTAACATCACTATCGACTGGTATTAGTCATTTTTTAACATATCAGTATTGGTCCGATAAATAAAACTGGCCTGATAATAACAATAAGTATTAATTTCCACTTTGTTTCCATTTGTGTCAGGAGGGGAAGGGGCAGAGGTTGGTACTTCACGTTTGGTTCAATACAATTCAATACATTATCCTGTGTTTCTTTAGATAGAAACCTTTTAATATGTTGAGTGATTAATTGAGCATACTGCACTGTTTGATAACTAGGATCAATTGGAATGTATATGTGATTAAATTGAAATATTTTTTTGTAAAATGCCTGGAAATGACATTTGTTGTAAACTGGCACATATAAATATAGTGAATGATTAATTGTACTGACCAAAACCTTGTTGGACATTTGTAAGGAATGCTGAAAACAAGGAAGAATGGAGGAACCAGTTTAAATGAGCAACCATTTCTACCAAGAACAGGTCAAAAATAGCCCAGTCCAGCCCAGCCCAGCTTATCCGGGGTCAGGTTGCGGTGGTAGTAGCCTAAGAAGGCTCTTTCCTTGTTCCAGCTCCTCCGGGGGAATCCCAAGGCATTCCCAGGCCAGCTGAGAAAACATAGTCCCTCCAGCGTGTCCTGGGTCTTCCCCGGGGTCTCCTACTGGTGGGATGTGCCCGGAACACCTCACCAGGAAGGCGTCCAGGAGGCATCCTGACCCCAAGCCACCTCATCTGGCTCCTCTCAATGTCAAATATCCAATTACACTTAATTTCTGGTGTGAAGTAATGTTAACTTTTGGGAGAGTCCAGATTTGAATCTGAAGGAGAATCCAAAATGGAAACTAAAGTCTCCTCCTTATTTTATTTTAAAAATAAATGTAAAATAAAATCTGCTGGGGGTATGAATAATTTTGGACTTAACTGTATACCTTGGGACCCATATTTAAAGGTTATTTGTATGTAAACTTTATACCCTTATATTGATAAAAACATATATTTTTGCAGGTAAAGTCAAATCTTAATTTTTTTTTTTAAATTCAGCTGGTGATATCTAAATCTTTGCTTAACAAAACACCAAAAGATACTTTGAATGTTTAATACTCTAAATAAAATAATTTGAGTTGAAGCAAAGTCTAAAGTGACAACATGTAGAGATTTCTGTCAGCTCTGCTCACCTTTCACAGGTTGAGCTGTGATGTTTGCTTCCACTGCTGATCCGTAGCTGACTGTGAGAGCTTGAACCCCAAACATATACGTTGCTCCTTTGATCAGATCTCGAACTTTTAGCCATCGCTGCCAGCTCCCTTTCACATCAACTGTCACCACTTTACTCACTCCTGCAGATTTTTGAGGAGAAACCACTTTGTAACATCAGACATGCCCTTTAATGAGTGAGTGTCTGTTTTTGTGCATACCTTGTACAGGAGCGGTGGGCTGATAGATGACCCGGTAGCCTTCCACTTGTCCATTGGGAGTGAGTGGAGCTCCCCAGGACACGTTGACACTCCCCCCCGTCACTTCAGAGAAGGTCAGGTAGCTCGGCTGGCTGGGCGCTGCGGAACAAACAGACCAGGGAGATCAGAGAACACGCTGCCTTACGGGTTAGTTTCCAGGGAACTGAGTTGTAACGAAATTCCTACCAGACTGCAGGGTCCGTGCCCCGCGGGGGTCACTGGGAGGTCCATCCCCAGCAGTGTTAAAGGCAGTCAGTGTGACCATATATGGTGTATAGCTGGTCAGGTTTGTGAGATGAACACAGGTATCTGGGACAAAAATCACCTTCATCTTCTCAGTCTGGTTCTGGTTGTCTCTTTCCCAGTAATGAATCTGGAACACAGTGAACAATAGATTCATACTGCTGCCATTCCAAAAAAACCTTGTATTCAGCCCAAGGGCGTAGGTGCGGTCTAAGTTTTGGTGGGGACCTTGGTGGGGACCTTGACCCCCCGGCAGCACAGTGAAATGCCCAAGAGCACCGAACATTTTTGAGAAGGTGGGGGAAACCACATTGGCTTAATAACCCCTCCCCCCAACCATAACCATATCATACATCTTGTGTATACAACCAGATACAGTCATACTCAGCAGATCAGTTCAAGAACACTTTACTTTTTCCTTTACAAAATTCAGCAAACGTTACAAGTAAGATCAAAAGAAATATCCTCTGGATACAGCAAACGCAATTGCAGATAAGAAGAAATCAATAATAAAAGAAAAAAGAAAAAATATTACATAATTAACAGACCTATTCTACCTCACATTCAGTGCTGACCTTACTAAACACCGGACTTTACAACAAATGCGTTGCGTGATAGATATCTAACTTATGGGTCCACTCACTGTACTTACAGCCGACGTAGCGAAATAACTTCTGTCTGTCCTTTTCTTTTTTGGTGGCGACATGGTCTCGGAGACTCAGAAGGAGACGCGTGTGCCCAGCTAGCCGCCGCCTTTTGCAGCTAATCAAAGAACGTCCGACGATTTAACTGACTCCCCCTCCCCCCACCCCCCCGACAGCACCGTTCCGACACGGTCTCGGAGGCTCATAATAAATGTCAAACTAAGAAGCTTCCGTTCCGCGCACTGCCTGTTGCTGCTAGTCAAAGATCGTAGATCCACGTTCTTTGAGCCAATATGGCAAAAATTGGTCGGGACTTTTTCATATCCCGTGAATATTGGTCGGGACATGTCCCTATCGTCCCTACCCAAACCTACGCCCATGATTCAGCCTCATTCAAACTGAAAACCCTAAATATAACTCAGTGCAACCAAGTGCTTTAAAATTCACCTAAATTGTAAATCTGCGTGTAATCTAGTTTTAAGGATAAATCCAACTGTACAGTAAAGGTTACTGTACAGTTGGAATATTCAAAGCTTTAAACAGCTCAATCCAGCTCAATCCTTCATATGGAAATTTGAAGAGCATGGAACAACTAACTATATGATAAGTGATAAAACATCTAATTTTTTTATTGTGTTTACACAGCCCTAGTGTAGCCCAGACATAGTAAAGAGTAGACCTCAGATTGACTTCTCGGGCGCAGGAAATATGGCGGCCATCTTGGAGCGGTCGTCCCTCCTACTTGGCTAAACCACAACAGCACAGCAGGAAATCAATGGATCAATGGACTATTGATGTGAGAGCTCAGGGGATGACATCTGCTTTAGGAACATTTTTGGTCATTTTTAAGAAACTAGCAAATTATTTCTGTTTTTTGGGTTTCAAATAATGAAAAACATACAACTGTTGTATGTTTTTAGGTTAATATTTGTTGAAAATTATGCTAAAAAGCATATACTTTACTCCTTAATGGCAAGAAAAATATATTTCTGGTAGTTTTGGTGTCTCTGAAGATTTTCTTTGACTCATGTCACTTTTCTGAAGCCTAGCTTTATTTGTTGAGTCAATTTTGTCTTTGAGCACTTTAGCACCCTTATTTTTTTTAAAATCTCAGATAAACTATACAGGAACAGCAAATTAATTATTGTCTGATGTGCAGCCAGAAGGTGATACTGTGGTGTTTATAGAGACTGATCCAGAGCCAGTCTTTTATTAAAGAGAATGGTTCATAAAGGTATACACAAAGAACAGAGAAGCAAGACACTACAAAAACAAACATGCACATATAATCATAATGATGTGCTGAAAAGCACAGTGTAATAATTAATACAAGATGTATTTGGTGTCTGAGAACACCTGAATACAAGCCAGAGTGTTCACTCAGTTGACATTAGGTCTGATACTTTCTAATATGCCAATAACGTTTCAAATAGCAACATAAGACTGGTATATTTAATAAATGGTTTACATTTTTTTATTTGTCACAAAAACTGACATTGAAATATATTTTTGGGTGAACGCACTATTTAGCATTTTCAGAAAAATAACGTGCTGTTGCAGTTGGGAAATAAAACTGTTGTAGAGAGGTATACAAATGGCTCAATTTTCTTGTTATTCAGAATATATAGCTCTATGGAGCACCATAATCCATATTTAGGGCTTCCAAAGCAGAAAGTAGCTTCTGAGCAGCACTTGAGGGCAGCATTTGACCATATCATTTCTTCTAGGAGTTCTTACTATAATGAGATGCACAATAACTCAATGATACAATCAGCTAAAGATCATATATTACCTTCAGCACACAGAGGGAAGCTTCATTTAAACAGGATTATATGTCTTGCTCTATTTAGTGAGAACTGCAAAATAAAAGTGGAACTCACTTTGTAATTCCCTCCACTGTTGTTCAATGAATCAGATTTTGAAGTTGGAATTTTCAGAACAATTAAAAAAAAAATTTTTTTAATCAATCATAGACGATCATCACAAATATCATTTTTACTGTATTAATTTATTTAAATTTTTCAATTGTTGAGAATTGATTTAGTAGTCTTCCCAAAAAGATTTTCACTATTTTTGTATTTTTGACTGAACATGATAATCAAAAAAAAAAATCTTGATAGACCAAGATAACAGCGAATACAAAATGCAGTTTTCAAATAACAATATGATTTATTAGAACATAAATGATTGTTTTTTACGCAGACCAACACACTACTATCATAATTTTGAATATCATATGGTGGTCTGTTTTTGAATTGCTGTCTTAGTTTCATGTACTTTTGGTAAGCTGCCCACTAATGGAAAAGAGTCAATATTGTTCCATGTTTTCTCCATGTGTGGTTCACTGGAGTCCCAAAGCCTTACAAGTTGCCTTTTAACTCTTTCCAGACTGATAAATATGAAGACATTATTGTTCTTTATTCTTGCAATAGGATAGGTCTGTGAGCTACACCACACATGTTCATTACATTTAATATATAAAATCATTCTTGCATATTGAGATTTCACTCAATCAATTCTGCTTGTTTTGCGGAATGTGCTGTTTAAGACTACATCATGATTATGCAAATTAGCTGCTGCTGGCCAAGTCCTCTCAACTCACTGCTTTCATTAGCTCCTCAGACACATGGTTGCACAGTGGTACAACCATATGTCTTTGACCTGGAAGCAGACCCAAAAGCACAATAACTCAGCACAAAAATATTTTTTTCCGCAAATGCAACCTTTTTTAAAAATATACCTTTAGAGTTAGAGGAGAAGCAATTATCTCTATATGTAAAAAAAAAGACAATGTCAGTGTGTCTGAGTGCCTGACAGTCTTCTCAATACAGACTATCCCTTTCAGTTTACTACAATTCCAACATTCAATGGAGATGACAAGTAGATCTAGCAGAAGCTATCATTCAGTGTTGACAAATAACAAATTATGTTCACCTTGAACAACAATACTAAACAAAACACCATTATGTATGCCATCATCTGCAGATTTGTGATGAACAGCAGGAACAAAACCTTCCTTCTGTCCAAGTCTTTAGGTAAATTATTTTAGTAGTTTTCAAAAAAGTCCTTCCTAAGCTGATCTGCACAAACTACAACTTTCTCTGGCAACATCACAGGGACATGAAGCCACACTGCTTTGTTGTATGTGACTGGACACATGCTCTGTATTGCAGCCAACAGCAAAATATGTTCCATATTAACGGTACATAGATTTCATTGATACATAAAGGTAAGACAGCAATACGATGTTTTTTTTTTGTGAAATGTGCGTTTTGTGGGCTGTATGTCTAAATAATTCAGTTAAGTAGAAGCGGTAGCTAATCTACCACAGCAATTATTTATTAATTAAACATTAAGCCTAAAACATACCTCAACAACAGACTAAATGTTCTGTTCTGTGTGCAAAATAAATTCTTGAATGTTTTTTGGTGTTAAATCCTAAAACATGAAGTGGCATTGTTGTCAGTTGCTATGGCAACAAGTCTGCGTAACTTGACGAATACAGATCACTTTGCTTAGAAATGTAGGTATTGATTTCATGCTATGATCCACAGATCATAGCATGAAATCAATACCTACATTTCTAAGTTTCACTGAGTTAACGCGGCTATGGATGACATGTAAAAAATTAGTCTTTTTGCCCTCCAGCGTTGTATGCCTGCGCGAAATTTACAGGTGCTGGTCATAAAATTAGAATATTGTGATAAAGTTCATTATTTTCCATAATGTCATGATAAAAATTAAATTGTCATATATTTTAGATTCATTGCACACCAACTGAAATATTTCAGGTCTTTTATTGTTTTAATTTTGATGATTTTGGCAAACAGCTCATGAAAACCCAAAATCCCTGTCTCAAAAAATTAGAATATTATGAAAAGGTTCTCTGAACGAGCAATAAAAATAATCATCTGAATCAACAAAGTAACTCTAAACACCTGAAAAAGATTCCTGAGGCCTTTAAAAACTCCCAGCCTGGTTCATTACTCAAAACCGCAATCATGGGTCAGACTGCTGACCTGACTGCTGTCCAGAAGGCCATCACTGACATCCTCAAGCAAGAGGGTGAGAAACAGAAAGAAATTTCTGAACGAATCGGCTGTTTGCAGAGTGTTATATCAAGGCACCTCAGTGGGAAGTCAGTAGGAAGGAAAAAGTGTGGCAGAAAACGCTACACAACGAGAAGAGGTGACCGGACCTTGAGGAAGATTTAAATTTAAATTTAAATTTAATTTAAATTTAAAATTTAAAAGTGCTATCTCCCCCGTGTCATACCGGACCACTTACAGCTTCGGTGTTATCGCTATAAAATGAACGCTCTCTGTCGTGGTGTCACCATGGAGGGATTTCTTTATTTAAATGGGTTCATTTTTCAGAGGGATACAAAGTGAGGTGATTTTAGCTACCAGTAGCAGGAGAACGGATCTGCGCCAAGAAGCTAACAGAAGCTACAAACACTGAATAGAAGAAGAGCTGCTATTGATACAGTTGCAGCCAAGCATGTTTTAATGTTACACAATACAGTTTTACCAAGTTGCTCAAAGTTTAAACTGGCATTGTTGTCCATTTAAGGTGTAAAGTTTACCTTCGACCAAAGGCATCCCAGCGCCCCCCTTTTGTAAAAATGTCCGCCAGCGCCCCCTGCCGTCCTCTGAACGACCCCTGGGGGGCGGTACCGCCCACGTTGAGAACCGCTATTCTGGATACAGGTTACCAAGGGTTAAAATGTGGCCCAATAACATCTGGCCTTGCACAAGAAGAAACTACAACCTTAAGACTTTTTCTTGGTTCTAAAACTGTACTGGTGCAAATTATAGACCAGGCATTTAGCAACTTGCTACCTCTCATAATAAAGATTAAATGGTACCTAAAGACCAAATACAGCTTTGTATTATCAGTACATATGGTTCAGATGTTGAGGCCCTGAATGCAGCAGAGCCAGAATGAAGACTGGCAGGTGGTACGACCACTAATCTTTGATAAGCACAAAACTAAACAAGCTGACTGCCAAGGAAAAATGTGCAGAAGCTGACTTGGCATGGTGGGTAAAAAACCACCAGACAGAAAGGAGGAACAAAGAGAATCTGGCACTGAACAAAGAAAAACAAAAAACTTGCATCATGAGGGAGCACATGAGCCATGAAGATCAAGTTGTTGATCAGAGACTGAGAGCAGGAGAGACAGTTATGCAGAACACTGACTGAACAAAGAGCAGAAACATTCAACAGGAGCTTAAAAAACCCAGATTAACTCAACAAAGACAAGAATTCAACAAAGCAGAGAGAAAAATTGATCTGAAATCAAAACCTACTAAGAATCACAGGTTGAACCAGCCAAGCTGTCGCCTTTCCTCTTTGTGTGTTACCATCCTGTTGTCTGAGCAAACAGTAAAAGAAGTCACAACCTCTAAATTTATTTATTATTCTTCCTTTGCTCTTGTTCTTTCATCTTAATCTCTAATCCCCCTCCAGTTCTTTACACCCTGCTCTTCAAACCTAAACCCCCCCATCCGACAGTTTAAACACCATCCCTCCATCTTCTTCTCTGATCTGGATTCCAGGGGAACCACTTTTACGTCTCATTCCTTCACTCTGCAAATATTACACTCCTTTCTTTAACATTTCTGTCCTTAACTCTGATACACACCAGTGTATCAAGGACAGATAACCTTGTATCTGAAGTGCTAAGAGTGAGAGCTGGAGGATGGACAAAGAAATCATACTGAAACCATTAAGGGATTTTCAGATTTCCCTCAAACCCAATTCTTTTTCTCATGTCTCTAAGACACTTGAAGGCACAGCAGCATTAACCCTCCTTTAGCGGACTTGATGGGGACACTTATTTTACGCTTATGTTTAAGTGTGTGTTTGAGTCCCACTTTGCCTTTCCCCAGGCAGGCATGTTGTATTTGTTCCCTGTGTGTTTGTGCTTGTTTCTCTGAGTCACCTTGTAGCCTTGGATGAGTCCATTCTGGGTCTCCAGGGGCGGCATGTCCCAGGTCACTTCCAGGGTGGAGGGAGACACGGCTGACACCTTGATCGACTGAGGCGCCACCGAAGGAGCTGCAGCCGGAGAGACGAGAGGTGCTGGTTACCGTGTGTGAGCAGCTGCATGTTAAAAGAGCGGGAAGTGAGGAAAATATGCTCTACCCTTCTAATTAGAATGAGCCTCAGGCAGGACCTTGTTACACCACTGTACTGCACATAAGAATGAACACTGAGCTGTGTGCACCTGAGGCTGGAAGAGAAGTCCATATCACCTGATTTCATCATTCCCCGCCAGGCTTTTCTGGCTCCCCCTCCTGATACGCTCCCCTATCCTCACCTTTTACTCCTCACTATGTGGTACGTATGGCCTACTAAACTCTGCAAACACACTCACACAGCACACTAACAAACACACACATACTCATGCACGGGTGATATAAATGCAGTGCTGCACTGCAAGTGGAAGTCTTTCTAAAACAATGTGGAATTCTATTTACCTCTATTCTTGTTTGTAGTTTACAAATGTCTTGCTGTATCAGGTATGTGTTTGTGTGTGTGTCTTTGTAATTGTGGGTTGAATGACAAAGTAAGCTGGCTGTATTAGGACTCCTGCTTTGACTTTTCAGTGCAAGTAAAAGAGGTACAGCCTTCACTATAAAATAGTTGGCCTTGTGTATTTCATGATGGATACACATGGATGCTCCCTATTAGAGAACCCAACAGAGACTTTAAAATATATTTTTACTGAAGCAAGGTGGGGGGACAGGACAAAGCCCACTAGAAAGAAAACAAAAATGTCTAAAACTCCAATAAAATTAAAAATCTTTTTAACTGAAAGTGCATTCGGTTCCTCAGTATCTTTGAACAACTTCACACAGTTACATAAAAGGTTTTTGATGAAATCTTAAAAGCTATCAAAGCTCAGAACTGAGCATTTGCACTGGCTGAAAACAATTTTTTTCCCCTTTTTTGTCTATTATTTCAACGTTTTAGCTTTGTCACTGCAACTTCAAGCAAAATATGACTTACTGTTATTCCTTCAGTCAAACAGACTTGTGCTAACATCATGCTGTTGAAATGCTGTCATTTTACCCAAATGCTCTGACTTTACAGCAGAGGTAAACATTTACTTTTCAAGGAGATAATACTCTAAAGCATACTAGCAATTAGTTCAGGATACCTTAAGTAGCCTTCATAATGAATTACAGTAATACAAAATAAAAGGCAACAGGTCTTTAATTTGACCTGAGCTGGTGTCTGTAACTAAACCTAGCAGAAAAACTCTTCAGAATGCTAATACAGACTATGCCGTGATGCTCCATTCAACCTTCAGGAGTCTGATTGTTTCTACTCTGCAAACAGTTGGAGGTAATTTAGAGCAATGCTTGTAGAATAATTTCTAAGAAAACTCAAGGTTACCTGGAAATGAAATATCCTTGTCCTAAAGAAAGAAATGGTGTACATAGCTTGTTATTGAATATGATAAAAACATAAATGTGTAAAAATTCAAAAGTCTGAAATTCCTTTGTAGCACTGAAGGCATTCACATATCTCTACTGAGAAACGGAAATATAGAAGTTGACCTGGAAAAATCACTTTCTTCTGTCATATCTTACAATTATAAATATGTTTCATGGTTGTTTCTTTTCACCTACCTGCCTCTCCAACAGACACCTCAACCGGAGCGGATGGACGGCTCTCACCGATGATGTTGTAGCTCGTCATCACAATATGATAATGTTTGAACTTCTTTAGTTCTGTAAGCAAATATCAAATCTTTTCAAAACATTTCTATTATACTAAACATGAAAACATACATCTCCAGTCAGAAGTTTACATCTGACATAAATGTCAAAATAATGTCATAATAATTGTACAGTACATAACTGATGATTTATGTATAATTTTTTTCACCCTGTGTAGACTAGAGAACATCCCCAATGAAGTCACACTTTTGGACACAGTTCTAGTTATCTCGTTAAAAGAGAATATGACATTTATAACCATAATTTGTGTAACAGTGTAAAGACTTTGGCTTTATGTTGGTCGACTTTGTAACTTACGTGTCAGCTCAAACTCTGTGAGTGAGGCACTGCTGACTGTCTTGAAGGTGCTCTTGGCTTTGGAAGAGTGAAAGAAAAACAAATGGAGAGGAAATCAATTGTGCTTTGAGTCCAACAACAAACCACTCAATTATAATAGGATTTAATAGAATCACTGTGTTGAAGAGCAAAACATTCAAAGACATTTTTGCTTCAGTATTGTTGCAGGACTCTAGACTTTGGAGTGGGTAGAAATTTTTCTATCACTCTACCTACAGACACAGATGCTGCTGAGTTTGAGGAGTAGAGAGGAGAAAAAAATCGTTACCCAAAAATAGATGAACATATGTTTACAATGCAAATAAAAACATTCATCAAAGCTGAAAATTATCATTTGAACAAGGCTCTCTGAATTAGTGGCAGTTCATTCCAAGTTTGCCAACACCAGGGAATCCTGACATTATGAGGGTCCAAACCAACCAATGAGAACACAACTGATGGCAACACAGGAGCTAGAAGATCATGCACATCACATTTAATATCGCAGTTTGCAGGTTCACTTTTCCTTCTAAATTAAATAAAGGCAATATTGAATTACAAATGATTAAGAACTCTGTAAAACTTAAATCTCTTCATTTGAAGCAGAATTGCACAAGACAGTTAACTTACACAAGTAAAATGCTTCGGTGAAAAGAACATTAAGTTTAAAAACGCCAGTGCAGTGTATCAGGACTTTTAAAAATGTGGTTGACAGACAGTCTGACAATACTGCTGGAGCATGCATAACTTGTAAATGGTTTCGCTTTGTGCAACTCAAAGTGGTTGAAGCTTAAAATTAAGTCAGTCAAACAGTAATATGACTAAATAACACAACTGTATCTGTCAAGGTTTAACTGTTACAATTGTTTCTAGTGAGTCATCCTGTTTTTTTCTGTTTGAGACTTTGAAGTGTTCAGAGTTTAACAAAAACTACATTAAGTTTTGTGACCATATTAGCAACAACAACAAAAATAATTCTGAGCTGTGGAGCTACACAGCTCACAAGCTAACTTTATTTTCCTAGAATGACAAGCTACTCAGAGTTTTATAAAGGCACCGTTAAGAAATGAAGTTACACGTGGAATTGGTCACACTCTAAAGCCCTGAGATTCTCAGATTTGGTTGACCCTTTCTCAATTAGGCAAGAGGCCAACATGCAAAAAATAAAACATACAGATTGTTGAAAAGTTAAGTTAGAGGTGTTTGTGTACACCATGGAGTCATTTCTTCTCAAGTAGAGTTGATGCAACAGCTGGCTGACTCTATAAAAAGCAGATCTACTTACCTGTAATGAGGGCACTTGTGCTATGGTTTTTAGTTGTCTGGACTCGGGCATCACTGACAGTGGATCCATTTGCAGGGAGCTCCCTGTAATACAGCCTGTATCCAGTCAGGACTCCATTAATACTGTCTTCACTGGGGCGCTAGAAAACATGCAAACCGACATATTTCCATAGACATTAGTAATACAATGCTTCAAAGACAGACAGGAGAAAGGAAGGCCAGCAGAACTGCATTTGAGCTGTATTTTATTCATCATCCAATTTAAAAGGTTAGAGTATTGGTCTTGCAGTAACTTGCAAAGGGGAAAGTGATGCTTCAATAAGTTTGGCACTCTCATAAAGGGTGATGAAATTGCTGGTGACTTTGTGTTTTCATTGCCTATTTCTGCTTTGACATAAGGCTACAAAGATGAGAAAAGACATTTACAGACAGAAGAGAAAGAGAGGCAAGCTGTAAAGTACTCAGAAGGGATCTACTGTCTTTTCCTCTTTCTCTGTTTCCTCTGATGCTGGATTGACTGCCGAGGGCACCTTTCAACCTGTACCATATCGTCTGCTGGTATATAATCATTAAGAGCTGGACATTTCTCTCCTGGCTAAGACAGTCCATGCCTCTGTTCTTTTCTCCTTCCCTCTGTACTTAAAATTTATCCTCACTGCTCTTTGACATTTTCTGCTTTAATAAATAATGATAACCAAATTCACAGACACCAACACAAAGCAAATTTATATACAATTAAAATATGACAAGCCTCATCTCTTAAAGTAAATGATTAACCTAATCTTTTAAGATATAGTATGTCGTGTTGAGATCTATGTTTAAAAAGGACATTTGTTATGTTGAAAGAAGAGAAATACCTTCCACTGCACCATCACTGAGGTAGTAGTTGTTGGTTTCACTGAGAGGATCACTGGAGGCTCATTAGGAACTGGAAAGAAGACAGACAAAAAATGAACAGATAATTGCTTCATACAGACATCAGCTCCAACACATCCAGATTTCTCTTCATTCTCTAAGCATTCCAACCCTGGTCCTTACCATCCTGTAGAGTAGTAACAGCATCTGTCTCCTTGCTGAAGACACTGTCTCCTACGTCATTAGTGGCCAGCATTCGAATCTTGTATGATGTGAAGGGCTTCAGCCTAAACAACCACAATCAGAATAAGCGTTATAAGCCAAAATGTGTGCACAAACAATACATTTCACTTTGATTTCAAGCACTCATAGCGAGTGTAAGATGCAAACAGACACATCATTGTCAAATTCCAGTGGAAAAATATTAAGATTTCAAAGGGGCTGTTTAGAAGGCAGTCACCATTGCTTACAAGTGTCTTCAGTTCACACTTTGCATGTCACTAACATATTCAGGCAGTTTTAATGAGTCTAACTGAATGAGTAAATCTCACTTGAAACAGATTACTGTGTAGAGAAAATGCTAAAGGAAGAATTTGAAACATGGCTAAGACAAAAAAGGATTTATTGCAAGTTATGTAGTCAACACAATAGTTTACATTACAATAAGCCTCCATCACTTATTAAATGCTGAAATAGTGAATTTCAGCATTTTAAATAAAACCAATATTTATAATATAAATAAACAAAACATAAATATCATATAAATAAAATTAGCATGAAACTATAATACCTGAAACACCAACTTCAGCATCCAAGCATTTCTTTGGAGTTGTTATTGTAATGACGATTTCCTTATATATTACACAACTCCCCATTTATTCCATTTGCGAAAAATATAAAACAGACTTCTGTATTTTCCCCTAAAATAATTTGTTAAATCCAAATCTTGTCTTGTTTATTGTAAGCTCAGTGTATCATTACACACCTTTCTAGGTCTTGGAAAGTCCTGTGTGTCACCGTTCCAGTTATTTTGGTTTGTATAACTCAGTCTCTGTCCTGCATCCCTGCTCCAGCCCACTTGAATCAATGAATGGCTAGCTTCCGTAAAACTTGCTACAGGGGAACTTGAGGACTGGAGTTGGAAAAGCCTAGTTGAACTTATTGCCCTGACTGTAGATGTGTGCAAGTTTAGGATTTAATAAAATTTCTTGTAGTCATTTCATGACTTATAATAACACAATTTGAAGAGTGGTGAAGAAAACGTAGCCTCTGTTTTACATTATTTCTATCCCCTAGGGAAACCAGATGTAATGGATAAAATGTTCCTCAATACTCTGATTAAAAAGCAAAATACTCCTCAAACAGATTTCAGTTGCATTTATTTTACAGAATCTGTCCCTGCGCCTTCTTAAAAAATATATAATAATAATTATTATTCCTGGGCTCTTGTCTGTACTTAATGTGTGGACTACAATTCAATGCTAATGAAAATAAGTAACAAGGGAATTTATTTATCTCTATGATGAATGCCAGTAAATGTGGAGGGTGCAGTATGTGATTAAAGTTTGCTGTGTCTTGTAGGCAAATTTCCCAACATGAGATACTCTGAGCTTCTAAAAACAAGAGATCAAATAAAATGTGTAAGATACCATTTATGCATAAAAAATACATACTCTTCCATAATTTATTGCCAGTCTTTTAATTTTGCTGGAAATTATTTGCCTAATCCTTGAAGGCATTTCTTCAAGTCATAAAGAGGAATTGAACTGCTTACCAAAACCAAACAAACACTTAAAACAGTACTGTGTACTTTGAACAGCTTAGGATAAATATTTTTCTGAAATAACCTTCTCACCTTTTTTCAGACATGTTTTGCTCTTTCAGTGGCCTTAGAAAACCACACTAGTGCTTGAATTACAATAAGCCTTCACCTTTCCTCACAGTCTCCAGTGTCAAAGTGTTTTTATTGCTATATTCAAACAACATCTGCATTTCTCCTCTGTTCAAGGTGAAGGATATTATGAGCCCGGAATAATAATATATATCAGCCAATTTTAAAATGCCTAACTCTAGAGGCCCTTGTTATCAGAGTGACATAAAGCAGTAGCAAATCATAAAATATTGAAATTATATGATTTGGTTTACTTTAACATTTTACTGTTTATGTAAAAACACATCACTTTCTAACATCCAAGTCAATTTTGTTGAGAGAGACTTGCTTTTATCTTCAGCGGTTCAGAAGACAGAGATGTTTGTGAAGCCAATTTTTCATACCAATTTGAAGGAGCGATCCACCTCAGTCCAACAGGAAAGCTATTTTGATCACAGAAAGTTTATTTTTTTTATTGCTTTGATTTTTCAATCTGCATATATGTAGAATATGTAGCAGTCTTAGCAGAATGTTAGAAGTTATTCATGAGTTGCCCTGTTGTCTTACAACTACATGTATACAGGGAGAAAGCTGCCATGGTTAGAAAAGCTAAGTTATTCCATGTGCTAATTGCTAATTAAAGTTCTTTGAGTGTCAGCATTACATGTTCTTGAGTTCATTTCAGTAAAACAGTCCTGGAGTGAAAAGTTGCCTCTGTTCATGAAAAATGAATGACAGTTCACAACAGACACAACTGAAAAGCTTTATTGTTGCAACTTTTTAAACCATTTTTAATTAATGTTACTTTTTGGAAAATGTTATGCCCTGGGCCACTCTATTTAAGCAGTCTTGGGTTGAAACTTAGCACCTCTGCAGTTTATAGTTAATTTGATGTGAAAACATAATTTTGCTTTGATATTATTAATTTGAAAAGTAAAATAGAAGATTTGGGCACAAATTGCATCTGCATAGCTGATAACACCTGTTTATATCAGTTTATGCAACATATGATGCCAAGAGGTAGAAAAAATATATCCTGAATATTTACATTTGGATATCAGAAATGTTATTGAACCCACTGAATAAAATGAATTAGAGCCTTCCATGAAAGTAAAAAACCACCTGTCACATTTTAAGTCCTCCCACACATTATGAACACAAGTAAAACAAGTAATTCAAAGTTAGTCAGCTCAAACATCTTCCTGCATGGTCTTTCTCCAGCACTTGTTTACAGAGCACCCAGGGGATTACAGAAGATCAGCCAGGAATTCAGCAGGAAGCAACAGGAGAGAAATGTCCTCGTATATAATTATCAGCTTGGCTCAATGAGGGACCAGAAAACGCCCTGCAGATTTGTGTACAATAAAGGAATAGAACATCAAAGACACTAAGCCTAAACTAGGTTGGGTGCCAACAGCGCTGGGAGGATGTTAAGGACAATGTTTGAAGATGTATGTGTGAAAAGTGTGCCTGTGCAGATAAGCCGCGGGGGCATGATGTTTTGCTTCTAGAGTTTTGTGGAAACAACAATTAATACTCATGAAAAGTAAGCATGAGTGAGCACGTAGAAATGCGAGTTAATTCCTCCATTCTTTGTGCAAGATCTCAGAAATAGCATCAAAACAACAACAGCGGCTCCACAGTGATAGTAGACAGTCTGTCCCTGAGGTAGGTCGAAGCAGAGAGAGCTCACTCTAGCATCTCAAACAGCTCTGTGATCACTCGAGAAGAAGAACGCTTAAACAGTCACAAAGCACACTCCCAACACTGGTAAAAAGTCATCACAGCCCCGCTTCTTAGGCTTTGTCGACAAAGTTAGAGTCTGACCGATGTTGGCCGCTGCCTTAATGACACTATCATAGAGAGCAGGAAGACGGGGATGGGAAATGGAAGAGACAAAAGTGCTGAAGTCCCCTTCAACTGGCAGAGCAGGGGTGATGCTTGAAGGAAAAAATGCCTAGCTGATAGTTTCTGAAAGCTGGGGCTGTTGATAGATGGAGGAAGAAAGGGAAGGAGACGGGGACAACAAGAGGGGTGACACATGAAAAGGCAAAAGCTGTTCTTAAGAAAGAATGGACAGAAGACACAGTCAAGCTTGAAAGCTCAGGAGTGGACAGAGACATATGGAAAAGGGATGTAAGAAAGTTAGAGCAGTTCCTTCAGTGCTCAGGTGATAGGTGACTGAGTTCCTCCCTGTTTATGGAGTAGTCATGATCATTTTACCACAACTGTTGCCTCATTCTTTGAAGGATATATTTTTATAATTTTCTGTAAATAAACAAATGTTTCTTCAAGAAATGATCTGATGTGATGCTGGAAAATATTAGTGCTGTGTTCAAGTTGTGCAAAAAGGAGCTGAACTGTCAACAAAGTTATTCAAGACTAAAACGCTCTACCTCAAATTAAATATCTATCTCAGTGCAACACATCGCCAACAAACAAACAGTAGTTAGCATAGATGTTCCCAAAACATCAAAAGTATCATTAGTCCTTATTTTTAAAAACGATTTATTCAAAGAAGCTCTATGAATGATCAGGGCTACTTTGCACCACTCTGATGGTTGAAGAATCTGAAAAACAGATTAAAAACAAATATCTTTATTGTTGAGCTCACAGCCCTATTTGTTTAATGATTTTGAAGTAAAAAGGGTTTTTGGGTGTAGAATATTGCTCATTAGGATGATATGTGCTTTTCGATTAAATGCTATTAATTAATTATAGGTCCTGCACTAACTTGATTAAAAATGTAAATAGAGTCTCCCTACTGTGAAAATTAATGTTCTAGAATATCATGACAGTTTGTTTGTGACCAGAAGTCTTTACAAGTCTCTTCTCTGTCTAGGTTTATACAGGTGTTCTGTGACGGGTTTAGAGATTTGTTAGAGAGCCAAAGGAAAGAAATTGCAGCACAGCAGACAGGTTAGGGGAAGGGTTGTGGAAAAGTTTAAACAGTTATAAAACAAAATTCAATCTGAGAGCAGGACAACTACCAGTTACCCACATGGGCTGCATGGATGAGTTCTGACAAAAAGCCCAAATCATGTTGACAGATCCAACATTATCTGGTCAGGTAGGAACAAAATGTATGCATGGTGGAAAATGTACTCTTCAGAACTGAACCCCCTGAACACACTGTCCCAACTAGTGAAGTACATTGGTAGGAGTGTCATGCTGTGGGGATGCTGGTTTTCTTAAAGGTTTTTGCAGCACAATGGCATTATGATAAGCACCTGGACAGGAAGAATAGCAGAAAGAGAAGGAGAAGGTATAGGCCGGGAATGGAACTGGAGACATCTGTAGTCTCTGCACTTGGTGGGCCTGCCCTACCACTGAGCCGTGTGGCACCGTATGGTGCTGTGTGGCGCCATGAGGCGCCGTGACAACACTACAGCTGCTCAGATTGGAGACTGAATGGAACTAAATCCATGGCAGTCCTGGAAGAAAATCTTGGGACATTGATTTGCCTCCAGCAAGACACTAACCCTATGCTTGCAAGCAGGGCTAGACTGGAGTGGCTTCTGAGCGACGATAAAATAACAGAACAGACTTATGACTGCACAACAACATTACAGGGTGACAATGATAAAAGAAACAGCATTAACAGCCAGTCTATCAGCTGTTTCTGCTTGTTTCTGTTCCATTTACACCATAAATATGCCTTACTGTTTATAATTTCTGTAATTCAGTTTCAGTTTCTGAAGAGGATCTTAAGGCCCACACTTGATAAATGGCCCGAAGTCAGATCCTGACCCCGATTTTTGGGAATCACTGGTTTAGATGAAAGCATATACTTATTTTAGAATGGCCCAGTCAAAGACCAGAGCGACAGTATTTGTAATTTGAATAATTTACTGTGTAATTACATTTAAATACATTGCAATGTTCAGTACAACAGTAACTTTCCTTGCAGAATCTAATTTATTTTTTTGGTAAAAAGTGTTTAATTTAAAATATGAGTTAAAAAAAACAATTACTTATTATATTACAGTATTCAGTGTTACTATCAGGTTAGCACTGAAATAGGCCCACCCCAGACAAGATAACACAGTGGATTTAGATTTTGTGGTAACACTTTATTTGAAGGGGGGTGAATAAGACGGTCATGACACTTTCATAAACATGACATAACACCTCTCATGAACATAAATAAGCCTTCATGAATATTTATGACTGTTGTCATAAAGCGTCATTCGGTAAATTATGACACTTTTAATACAAAGTTGACATTATTCAAAATGCCGTTGTTATGACAACTTGACATTAACCAAGAAATCATTACTGATATAAATTTGATATAAAAGTATTACTGATTGCACTTTAAAAATTAGGTAACTTTATGTTATTAAAGGTAAAGTTTAAACAGTAATGATTTCTTGGTTAATGTCAAGTTGTCATAACAAAGACATTTTGAATAATGTCAACTTTGTATTAAAAGTGTCATAATTTACCGAATGATGCTTTATGACAACAGTCATAAATATTCATGTAGGCTTATTCATGTTCATGACAGGTGTTATGTCATGTTAATGAAAGTGTCATGTCAGTCTTATTCACCCCCCTTCAAATAAAGTGTTACCGATTTTGTTTCTATATAAAAATGATCAATTTGAAGCCATCAGCATCTAATGATCTGATTCACACTTCCTAGTGAAAGACAAAGAGTGACAATTGACTTTAGTAGGCAAACATGCTGAAATTTTTATTTTTGCTGCTTCATCTAACAAGTATGTCTCTGTATTTACGCGTACCTGTCAACTGTCCAGGAGGTCACATTGTGTGGGACGTCAGCTGTGTGGGTCTTCCAGGGCCCATTCGGCAGCTCCTTCAGCTGCAAAGTGAAGTACCTCAGAGGAGAGGAGCCTGAGCCACCAATTACCCAGTAGACACGGAGTCGGCGAGCCTCCACCTCACCCTGAGGAACAGAAAGCTTCCTGGGTGGTTGGGGGCGTTCTGCAAGTGAGGTGTGGAAGGGATGCAGAGAAATGAGGGGCATGGAGAAGTAGTAAAAATGAGAAATAGTCATAAATATGTTCCCTTCAATGCATTTTTGCAACATTTTAGGAAAATGTAGATATTTGAAAGTATTTTAACCATAGCAAATTGTCCGGACAGGTTTTTAATCTGGAATTTTCTTCGTAATTATTTTTATTTGAGGAAGTCACCCTTTGTGAGTACCAGTTAATGGCAGTCAAAGTGTTAATTTGTATCAGCTCTTACTACCTAGTTTGTGGTTACTGACCTGAGAATATAAACATGGAGCAAATTTACAGTTTTTAAAAATGAAATGCCATAAAGCCTTTTAATTGGGGAAAAACCTCCGCATTTCCCATTATATTAAATAATAACAATTGACATAAAATGGCTACATAGCAATAAACAGTACCTATAGAATTTTCTATATATAATTGGCTTTCAGAACTTTTATGAAGCTTCATGACAATAATTAAAAAGTTGATTTATTTCAAGAACTTAGTAAAATTAATATACTATATATAAATTAGATTCATTACAAACAAAGTCATATATTTCAGACGCCAATTCTGGAAACTTTGATAGTAATGCCTCAGTGAATGAAAATCCAAACTTGTGTTTCTTAGAAACAAAGAATATTAGAATATCTACAATATAAATTTACCTTTATGATTATGGCATAACTTATACAATCATGGGTAACCAAGAACATAGCATCATCAGAAGCATCTTACAGGCTGAACTGTTGCTCAATGCTTCAGAGTCCCTCTTTCCGATTAAATTCAGTTTTGCATTGTATTTACTAATCTGTTTTTAAATTTTTGCTAAACTGTTTAGATGTGCCTGTAAACTCTTCTAATCTATTACTTCATTGTTTTTCTTACAAGGGGAAGGAGGTTTATCCCCGTAGTTTGTTCTTCGAATAGCCTTGACCTCTGTATGTGGGTTGCAGTGCTCTACAAACATTTGCAACCAACTTTGATATTTTTCACATCTTGTCAAATTAACTATTTAAAACTATTTAAAAGATTATTTTATTTGTATTTTTTGTTTGCTAGTAAAACAAAAAATGTTTTACTAGTAAAAAAAGTGGTGGCAGCATCATGCCTTAAAGATGAGTTTTCTATTAATTTGATAGGAACATAGAGTTAAAACTGCATTCTGGTAAATCCAAAAATATTCTAGGAAAATAAAGAAACTGTTACATACAGCTCAGGTCTCAATCTAGATAACCTAAAATATGCCCTCCATTCCTGCTGACTGAGCTAGAGCTATTTAAACAAAGAAGCCAATAAACAACAATTTCAGGTTATGGCCATTTTCCTCATATCTGGCAGGTGTAACTGCAGAAAAGAAAGCTTTACATAGGACTGACCTGGGAATTTTATTTGTAAGAAATTTAAGAAAACAATAAATACTTTCCTCCCAATTCATATCTAAGCTCTAATTTATATAAACAATCACATAAAATCCTAAGAATATATAGTGAAGTTTGTGTTTGAACAGTGAAAATGTTCATGGGGTGTGAATACTTTCACAAGAAGCTTTATATGTCTATCAGTGTGTGCTACAGTGGATAAAGGTTTATGTGAACCACCACATTTAATTACTTCAGCATCAACAAAAACCATTTCTCAGCATGTTGCCAGTGTGTGTGTGCATGTGTATGCGTATGTTTCTAACACCTTGTGGGGACCATGTTCCTTGACACATACTACGTTGTGCGGACCCACTGCTCCTTGTTGGGTCCCCACAAGGGGAAATATTGTTTTTGGGTCAGGGGTTAGATTTAGGACTAGGGTGTGAATTGAGTTTTGGTTACTGTTAGGTATGTAATGTTCAGGGTTAGTGTTAAGGTAGGGTAAGTGATAGGGTAAGGTAAGGTTAAGGGTTAGTACAAGGTTAAGGTTTAGACTGTAGAAATGAATAGAAATCAATGGAAAGTCCCCACAAAAATAGCCACGCAAACATGTGTGCGTGTGTTTTTGTCCTTGGTATTCAATTACAAGATGATGGCTCTCAGAGTTGCCATCTCTGTACAGCCATGTTAAGTGATGAGTTGACCTCAACACACGAGTAGAAACACACCTGCAGGCTCAACTGTCTCATTTCGGGGGGCATCGACCTATCGATTGAGTCTAGAAATAAAAACATTATTGATGGTCTCTAAAGTTTAATTAATCTATATTTACTTTGTGGAAATAAACTGATCACAGTCTAACACATGTTGACAGCTACACAGTGCTCAGTCTCCTTCACTAAGCCTTATCACAAGTAATTTGGCTCAAATGTGTTTGTCTTCTTCTTTCCCCCACACAGCACCGTTCTCCAGTCCCATCAGAATTGGACTATTGTCTACCACCTTTCTGATACCATCTTCTTCTGAATGCCGGTTGTCCTTTTGTTCTGATTCACAGTTAAGATTTTGTCTGATAATAAACTCATAATTGTGAGAACAAGTGGGGCTCTGTCATCATGAGTACTTCTGCTGCAGTGAAAATGGGAGGACAAGCGAAGAAAACAGAGGCAGAGATTAAGCAGAACTTTTTATTCTGTCCGTTGCCTTGTTGGTGATCAGCCTGAAAAGACAAATACCACGCTAATTAAGCTCTGTGGGAAGAATTACAGCTCCCTGCCAAATGTATGTGGCATCATATTCACATACAACTCGGTTTTTTTTTTATTACATGGAATTTATTTGCTTTCCTTGGGATCGTCCTACAGAAATGTCTATTTGACTTTTCTGTTTTTCTCAGTACAGGAAGAAGCCATTCTGTGACTGAAGTAGAACAGAGAATGACTATATCCTATTATCAAGAAATCCTGATAATGATACATTGAATGTTACATTGTATGTCCAATTAAAATGAACTACATATAATAGTATCTTTTAAAATATTATCATGATTTCAAAAATTTACAAACTTTCTTTAAACTGTTGTATTTAGATGGTTTTGTTGGTTTTTGTTAGACCTAGCTTGACAGAGACTGTGCTGCTGAACTGGCAGGAGGATCAGAAATGGATTGTCTTAAAGTCTCTTTGCTGAAAGTTATTGAAAAAGTTATTTGATAAACTAGAGAAAATGCAAAGATGTATAAACTTTCTGATAAAACAAATAACATATACTGAAGCAGGTTTATGTTCTGTTTAATAACTTCTGAATTAAAACAAACTGCTTTATTTACTACTTTTACTTGTAAGTTACAGAAAGAATCTCTTCTGACTTTCAGGCTGTCAGCGGTCATTTTTTGGCAAAGTGAAAATATTTTCAGTCTCAGGTTTTTAGAAACTGAACAGCAGGAGAATAACAGTCAGAGATAAACATCATATATCTCACCACAGGAACAGGCTGTCATACTCTTTTTTAAGTCTGTGTTTTTCAGAAATCATCTTACTGTTTTTGTTTACACTTTGCCATGAGACCACCGAGTGCCAAGATTAGATGAAATGTTACTGGGAATAACAGCATGTTTTCTGCCCTAAAATCATAATTGCCATAATTGCAAAATAATGACAGAAGTGTTGATGAGAAATAATTACTGTGGTTTACAAAATAAGAGATAGCATACTGATGTGGTTCCATGTCTGTTTTTTCTTTTCACTTTAATTTTTAATAACAAAGAAAGTAATGGAAGCAGCAAGACTGTTGGCAAGAGAGACACATAATCCCCTCTTAAGCAAGAGAGAAATTAATTTGGAGTTGTTCAGACTCCCCAGGTTAGATTTTTTACATTTCTAACTCTCAATGCAACTCTACAGGAGACCTGGTATCTGGTGGGCTAAATAATTCACAATTCTGTCCACAGGAGTCTATAAATGTCATTTTGTCTTGTTCTGTACTTCTTAAATTCTCCTCTACTCTTAAAAGGTCATATTTTCATTTGTGATAACTTTTAGTGGCCTGTAACAATGGCACATGTATGTTCATCTACAAACTGCTTGTTGCTGAGGAGCTAAAAACCTGAGTTTCATTTCTGCAGATTTCACTTGCTGTTCTTTCTCTGACCTCAATTTCTGTGAATATATTACATAAGCTGTGATGTTAAATACATAATTCTGTGTAAGGATGCAGAAAACATCCATCACACGCTTATTTTTGTAAATTGGATCTTTTCGTCATCACTCAATATACAATCACTGCCATTGATCATATTAAATTTCAGTTTCTGTAGATGTTCTAATCATGCCTTGTGTCTGTCTGTCTGTCTGCCTATCTGTCTGTCTGTCTCCAGCAGGCATTGGGCCAGAGGTCAGCATTTCATCATAAGGCAAAAAAAAGATATGCAGGATGGGAAACCATGCACCAACTGATAACTTGAAATAATTTAAACAAATACTAATCTAACTTAGAATTTTGGAATGTGGGAGGAGGCCTGAGTACCTGCATATGTCTCAGTACTCTGGGGACAACTTTCAAACTCCATGCAGAAAGACCCTTGGCCAGCATTTAAACCTAGGACCTTCTTGGAAACAATGCTACTAAGTCTGTCGCCCTGCAGCCTATGTTGCACTTTAGACACTTCTAAAACTTGAATTATTGTACAGTCTTTTATGTACTGGCAAAATAAGTTACGATAGGTATGTAAATGATTCACAGCTCTACATTATACTGTCAACAAGTCATTATGGACCCATTCAAGAACTGAGCAAATGGTCTGAAAAACATCGGTGTGGATGTGCCATAATTTTCTCCAACCGAATAGAAACAAAACAAAGGAATTATCTTTGTTGAACAATCTAGAGTCAGCAAACAGCTTCAGTTATTACAGCTAGAAACTAGAAATCAGACATGAAATCTGGGAGTAGTGATGGACTCTGACCTGAACATTCAGAGCCACATAAAGACAGTTACAAAGTCGGCCTCCTATCACCTAAAGAACATTTCTAGGTCAAAGGACTAATGTCCCAGCAAGATCTAGACAAACTCATCCATGTGTTTATCTTTAGTCAAACTGATTACTGAAAGTATCTTCACAGGTTATTTTCTGCAGCTAATATGTGTAGTCTGTTTAAAATAAACTATGATATCTTTGGTGTCGTTTGTCTGTGTAGATGTGAACAAAATATCTGTACTAAAACTGTTTGGAGGAAGTGGTCTCGGTAAGGTTCCTAACTGACTTGGTATCAACAAATATTACATTTCAGGTTTTAATGAAACATGCTTATTATAGAGAATGCTATGTTATGTTTCTCCCTCTGAGAGATATATTGCCGAGCTAATATTTGCAGTGGTAAATAACTAACATACAGCTTTAGCAAGTCAGCTGTGTTTTAAAGCACAGTCAAAAAGACTATGATGAGAAATATTTCCAATTGGAAATTCTTCTAAACAAGGGAAACCTGTAGTAGTGTTCATCTAGGTTGTTGACTGGCAAACTTCAGTCTGGAACTTCAGGTGGGAGGACAATTAAAGAGATTTAAATGTAGTAGTAGAATGATGCAAAATTTATAAATTTTTCAGGCATTCGACACATTTTAAAACAGACTGTACTAAGATTTAATTACAAACACACAAAAATAAAATATCATTTAGAGATTTATCTTATATCAGGTTGTGATTAGATTTTTGTCAAAAAGTGGGGGAGTAAAAATATTTTCAACGCCACTTTCAAAAACAGGTTGCTGTTTCTCCATTTGCTCAGTCACTCATCGATGTATCATTGCAATTCTTCAATATAACTGTTATAAACTTGTTACAAATTCTACATGACATATCTGCACAATAAAACTGCAGTAACATTAATAGTTAACAGTAAACGCTTTTTTGTTTCATCAAAACAAAATAAACACGCTGATTTTTTGAACTGGATCTTTTGACATGAGTTCAATCACTGATTTTTACCATATTAAATTACATTTTATGGAGATGTTCTAATTGTGCCTTACCTTAGTGAACACACACGCATCCATGCACATACACACATGAATGTGCACACACACAGAACACACTTTTGTATCTTCACAGAAAACTAAGTTGTTTTCTTTAAAATCTTGCAAAAACTACAAACAACAACATCAGCAAACCATCAACCACATACTGTTCACTGCAAACATAGCAGCAGAAATGTCCCTGTGGCTTTGTTTTATTTCCCACAGCTGATATTTTGACTCAGTGCAGAAATAAAAGCCCAGAAACAGCTAATAGCATTCATTATAATCCTGTTTCAGTTCAGAGCTCCATCAGTGAGACTATGTGTGCTGGGCTCTGAACCTGGCATGTACAGACAGAGTATCTAGAATGGTGCTATCATTAAAAAGTACCTTTGGACCAAGCTCAGCTGTAGAGTGGTATTCCGTCTTTCCTGTGATAAAGTTCACATTTGTTGCCCCTCTGTCTCTTGCTCACCTTCCTTATAAATACAACTTCGACTTTGAAACTTCTTAGAAGATTCTTTTTGTCTCTCCAGGATTCAAAACTTGAATTAATCATTTGTAGGAGGTGATCTTTTGTCAGGGAGGCAGGTCAGATTTTATTACTGATAGTGTTGGTTTCACTTGCTCGGATACCTCAGAAAGTTTGATTCATAATTCAGAAAATAGTCAAATAACTTCAATAAATGAACCAGAGTGCTGATACGGATACTGCTTCAGAGTATGTGTTCTTTACCTCTGCGTTCAGTGGTAACTACCAGGGCCTCCTGCCGCTCGCCCCAGCCCACGGCAGTGCGAGCTGTGAGGCAAAACACGTAGGTGTGTTCAGAGGAGAGGCCTGTGACAGTAAACTGGTGAGCATTGGAGCCCACTTCCACAGTGGTCCACCGCAGAGGGTCCCTGCTGTAAAGGCAGTACGATATTTGGTAGCCTAGTGAAAAGTGGAGGAAAAGAGAAAAAAATAATTATTTGGTGTTGATTTCTGTGTTTGTACCCACAAGAACTAAAATTGTCTAAATATGAAATTATGACAGCACTGCTATCATGCTATTTTCCAAATTATTTTTTCAATTTACGGGTAAAAATTTTCAAAAAAAGACTTAAAATCAATAGTTTTTTTTAGAGATTTGGTGACTTGAAGATGCCACTGTAACTACTGCTGTGTTTTAAAAATTCACAAAAATAAAGGGAAAACTAAAATAACACATTGTAAATCTTAATTCTAGATCTTAATTACCTAAATATTGTCAGTTAAAATCTTTATTATTAACAGAGTGGAATTGACTGAGAAGGAAATAACACAAAAAATATCAATATAAACAAAAATTATTACACCATGGAGAACTGGATTTGGATTCACTCAATATTAAAGTGGAAAATAACATAACAGGCTGGTTCAGCGTCAGTGAATGTTCCTTAAGACATTTCTAAATGAGGCTCAGTGATAGAGATTTTTTGGTATTATCATTTTGTTATTACTTTAGTTCATATTCAGTCTAATGTTCATCAGTATTATTGTGATTTTTAGTTTAAAGTGTTCTCTTCCTTATGTGTGTATGAACTGACCTGGAGGTCAGGACTGTCTGTTTCATCTTCATGTGAAACAGTTAACCCTGTGTTTCTCAGACCTGAATTCTTATCAACCAGAATACCTCCTAACTGCCTGTGAGCAGTCGTATTTTGTCTCTTGTTTATCCTCCCTCTTTGTTGATAGTTTGACCGAGATTTGAACTGGGCTCAGACCGTAGATCAGATATCACACCTGGCTGGTTTGTTTAGGTTAGAAGTTTTACGACCTTTGTTGTTCTTCCTGACTGCCCCTTTTGGCTGTTCTGCTTGGACAATAAAACAGGGGCTCGCATGGAAGGAGATCAGAATTCTCTGTGAACGGCTGATGAAGTTGTTGATGGAGAGTTCTCCTTTTGCAAAAGCTTTGTCTATGAAATTCATATACGTTGTCTGTGGTCTTTTTATATAGGTTCGAGAAAAAGTACCTATCACTCAGTAGTGTGTGTGACCTCTGGAACTCGTCTCCTCCCAACAACTCCTGGGCGTACTGCTGATGAGACGGCGGATGTTCTCCTGAGGGATCTCTTGCCAGACATGGATTAGAGCATCAGTTAGCTCTTGAAAAAGTCTGTGCTGTGATGTGGCGTTAGTGAATTGACCAAAACATGATGTTCCAGATGTCCTAAATTGGATTCAGGTCAGGGGAACGGGCAGGCCAGTCCATAAAATCAGTGCCCTCATCAGGCAGGAAGTGCTGACACACTTCAGCCACATAATGCCTAGTATTGTCAGAAGGAATTCAGTCCCCACTACACCAGCATACGGTCTCACAGTGGGTCTGAGGATTTCATCCCGGTACCTTATGGCAGTTAGGACATCTCTGACTAACACAGGGAGGGCTGTGTGGCCATTTAAAGAAATGCCTCCCCACACCATGACTGACCCACCACCATGCTGGAGGATGTTGCAGGCAGCGTAACACTCTCCACAGTGTCTCAAGACTCCAAGTTTGTCACATCTTCTCAGTGTGAACCTGCTGTCATCTGTTTAGAGCACAGGAAGAAATTCATGGTCTTGGTATTCTCTAGCAAAGGCCAATCGTCCTGCATGGTATTGGGCTGTAAGGACACACCCTATATGAGGATATTGGGTCCTCATGCCACCCTGATGGAGTCTGTTTCTGACAGTTTGAGTAGAAACATGCACATTAGTAGCCTGCTGGAGGTCATTTTGTAGGGCCCCCCTGGCAGTGGACCTGCTGTTCCTCATTGCACAAAGGACGAGGTAGCAATCCTGCTGCTGGGTTGTAGGCCTCCTACGGCCCCATTCATCTCTCCTGATTTATTGGCCTGTCTCCTGGTTCCTAATCCATTCTCTGGACACTGTGCTGAGAGACACAGCAAATATCCTTGCCACCACTCGCATTGATGTTCGGTCTAGGATTAGTTGCACTTCTTAAGCAATTTCAGTGGGCTGTAAAATATACCACACGATGCTTTAATGCGTGACAACACTGACAAAATGAAAAGGTGAGTAAAATTTCAACCAGAAAGGACAAGAACAGAGAAATGATCTGTGGTCACCACCTGCAGAATCACTCTTTATAGGGGCTGTATTGCTAATTGTGTCAGGATTTAGATTTTTCTGAGTTGTCTGTATGTTTAGTTTAGGTTTCTCTGTCTTATTTTGATCCTGTTCCCTGTGAGTCCTGTCTCCTCCCTAATTGTTTCCCAGGTGTGTCTAGTTCCCTAATTACTCCCTGTGTATTTAAGTCCACCTGTTGTCTTTGTCTGTTGTCGGATCGTAGTCGTGTCACCCTGTCTTGTCTTTGGTCTGTTGTCTCGTCGTCTCAGTTGAACAGGTTAAGTCCTGTGACGGCGTCAACTCCCTTCGTCAGTTTTTTCCTGTACTGTTGCTACCAGTGCCGAGCCTAGCCTCTGCTCTACCGCACTGCATATTCCTTGGACTGTATGAGCTGCCTATTCGCTATGAAAGTCATCGTCATCCTACTTCCTGGTTCCTCGCCTGCTGCATTTGGGTCCGAATTCACATCACATCATGACAAATTGCCTCTCATTTCCACCTGTTGTGTGTTTCATTTGCACAGCAGCAGGTGAATAAGTGTTACTACCTAACTGGTGACATTGATTCCACAAAGGTGTGACTGACTGGGAGTTATATTGTTCTGTTTAGGTGTGTCCTTCAGTTTTTGAGCAGTGTATATATGTAATCAATCTGTTCCCTTATCTTCACAGTTACACATTATTTTGTGTTGGTCTGCAATTTAAAATTCCAACACTGAAGTGAGTGGATGTAAGGTGACAAAATGGAACAGAAGTTCTCGGGCTGGAAGCATTTTTGCAGGACGTATTTGTCAGGGGTGCCAATAAACCTGTGTGGTGCTTTATTTTCTCAGTTTGAAATTCTTTGACACATGTAGCCTGTTCCCACTGAAGACACAAAAGTCATGCTTTTGATACTGAACTCCACTCCAGGACCGCAGCTTCATGCAATTTCACACACACGCACACGCACACACACGCACACACACACCCCCACACACACACACGCGCATACACACTTGCTTCCAGTGGCATTATATAAACATACAGCCTCCTGTCTGTATCCTTGGCAGTGACCCATGGTGTACACCGCATGTGTGTGTTTCTCAGTCTCCAGTGCAGTAAGTCATGTAATAATGGTAACACACCCCACATCACAAGCACCCACACACTAACCAGTGATCCCCATCCAAGCTTTCCACAGGCCACCAGCCGCTCACAAAGACCTATATTACTGGGATTGTAATAGGTAGCAAATACAGCCTTCCTACACACTGTCCCCCTGCACACTGTGCAGAAACACACAAATAGGCTGATGTGATTAGGTCACAGTGTGGCTGTCAAGATAATACTCTGCTCAGAGGCACCTAATCTGGTTGAGTGAGTGATAATCTCATCAGATAGTCTGATTGTATGTTAATGTGAGTTCTGCATGTGGAAGACTATAGGATAGCAGCCAGATCAACAGTCAAATCTAATCATCTAGGTCAGGGCACGGTTTTATTCTGGGCAAAATATTTTTAGGATATTGAAGCGTTGGAGGTAGATGAGGCCAAATCCTGGTTGTATAAAGTGATTGAGTCTTATATTATTCTTCTTGCTGTTGCCTGCATTATCCTTTTTGATTTTTATAAAAACTTGCAGCTCTTTTCAAACATCTTATATGCATCATATGCATTACAGATATAATTATTTGGTGTAAGGAAAGATGTTTCATATGCTGATCAATTTTGAGTTGATGTTTTTCACACTTCATTCTGAAATGCCACTTAAAATGAGTACAAAACACCCCACATCATGATGCTGCCTCAATCATCTGCCGTTTTACTGCTGGGTAGTATTGAATTAGAATAGAAAGGGTAAAAACATATTTTAAAAAATGATATATCCACTTGAAATTGTGTATAACATTCCCACAGAGATTCTCAGGGAACATAGATGGTGTTCTGCATTTTTCCAAATCAGACTCCACAACTTTTCTTTTCATTGTTTGTCTTTTATCTGCCTTCTGCTTTAACCATTTCCTGAGAACCCACAGAGAAATGAGGCGGTCAAACAAACACGAAGGAAACCAGTGCACAACAGTTGTTTCTATCTGCATTGGCACACACACAATGCACTCAACAAGAACACAGCAGGATTGTGTGTTTGTGTTTGTCGGTGTGATGGAGAAAGAGGGATTTGCCCTCCCACTCATCCCACTGTCACAGGGAGGTGTCGTACTAAATGTCCTCCCCTCCAACAGAATGCAGTCACACATCACTCAAACTATCCTGCTAAACTCCCTTCCCTGCTGAGAGGACAAATACCTCCATTTCCTGCTCAGCATTCACACTCATTCTATCGTCCCCTTTAATCTCTATACTTCTCCTTCCTGCCTTTCTTTTGCCTTCTTTTTAGTGTCACCAACTCTGCAGCTCAACAAATCCGGTGAAATGTACTTATACTAAAACAGTCATATGTGATTCTATACATCATCTACTTTGGAAATGGAACTCAAATAACCCTTTTCACACATACTGGTTTCATAATTTAAAAACCAGAGCACTATAGCATGCATTCACCCACAAACTTCACTAGTGGAGTGAACTGAAAGATGAAGACTGAACACGCTCTTTGTTATCTTATGACTTTTACTTGCCCACTTCCCCTGAAGTAGGGGTGCACAGTGATATGTGATTCTGTGTTATTTTGTGAGCATCTCTGGAAATTTTTTCTTTTCTTTTTTTACCTAAAATGATGCCGTTGGGAAATGCAGGAGGCTGCCAGACCACCCGAACCGATGTCAGTCGAACCTCTGGAAACATCACACGGACTGGGGGACCTGGGACTGGAAACAAAAACAGGAAAGATTGTTGGCAGCAGAATAAATGTGTATTAATACAAAGGTTAAAAAACAGCAGAATGAATAACTACAAGGTAAACGAGTCGTGTAACAAAAATATACTGAAGGCATCTAACTCCAAAGCTCCAATGTCAACCCAACTATCAAGCATGGTGGTAAGCAGACTGGCATTAAGATTCTACAACAACCTCAATCTCAGCTAAACTTGTACACTAAGCTTAAGAGCCAGGTCAATGGTGAGAAAACAACCAGTTTAAATAAACTCTGCCGATTGTGAACGAAAGAGTGGTCACCTATCCAGTTGGAGGTCTTACAGGACCTTGCTCATGGAAACAGGAAGAGCTGGGATTTCCTACAACTTGTTGAAGGACAATTTCTAAAGTGTTAGTGGAGAAGTATGTATATATGGAAAGTGGTAAATGGCTTTGTACTTGTATAGCGCTTTGTCACGTCCAGAGGATCCCAGGCTCTTCACACTACAGTCATTCACCCATTCACACACACACTCACACACTGATGGTGGCAAGCTACTGCCCCAGGGTAGCCACAGCTGCCTTGGGGCAGTCTGACAGAGTTTGTATGCGTCAACATCATTTTATCTTAATGGAAAAAGTTAGGTATAACAAAGTGCTGTTTCATAAACATGCTTTTATGATAAGAACCCAGTTTATCCAGAGGTTTTTACTGACTTTGCTGCACAAAAATCAAGTTTTTACTTAATTTTCTGAATTTGGCTAAATATAACAAGCATTTTAAAAGAAAGTGACCCTAAATTCTGTTCTTATTACTGAGAATAAATTTGTTATATTGAGCCCCAAAGAATTTGAATACAAGATCCCTTTCTTTTAATATAGCAAACCCTGAAAATCTTTTTTATGTTTATGATCTACAAAGGAAGTTTTCTTCCTTTTCTACAAAAACTACAAAAAACAACAAAAAAACTGACTACTTTATTTGTTTCATTTTAGATTTCTTTCTTTTTTATTTGGCCCAGAAGTTTTGTTGAACTGACAACATTGGCCCACATGACAAAAAGTTTGGACACTCCTTCCTGAATAAATTTAAATGCTACGTTGCAAATCCCATGATGAATATACGCACAACTCTCAGCTGCACTGTATGCTTAAAAGAAAAACTATACAGGGCAAAATAAGAAAAAGTAATTTCCCCTTAACTTTGTGCCCACTTTGACACTGCTGCAGATAAAAGTACATGTTCCACCTCAACAAATACATTTCAGCTCGAGTGTACACACATTCATAAGCCTGCTGTTGGTTTATGTGTCTGCGTGTGTGTGTGTGTGTGTGTGTGTGTGTGTGTGTGTATGTGTGCGTGTGCGCGCGTGTGTGTGTGTGTCAGACAGAATGGAGGTTCATTATACATTGCTGGGAATTGACTTTGCCATTTTGTTTTATCCTGAAATGAGAAAAACTTTTCAAACGTGACTCTGCTTGACAGAGGATGATTGCTGGTGTGTGTGAGGGTGTATGTTGTGTTAGCCTTTCTGGACATGTGTGTGTTTGTGTGCATCGTGAAAGTGCCTGTAATGGTTATCAGGTCTCTACATTGGCAGCTACACATTATTAGGAGAAAGTATCCACATATGTCTGTGATGACAGCTGAGGTGCAAAGGAGAAAAAAGACAGGAAGAGCTGTGAAGAGGAAGGAGATGTGCTGAAGAAACTTCTGGTCACAGGCCTATAATTCCTACCATCTTCTTTAGTTCTGAGGAGGACAGGGCTGCTGGGAGGGCCGTCTCCAACCTGTGTGAACGCCAGCACTTTCAGTGCATACATTTTATATTTTTGGAGGGAACCCAGAAGCAGTGTTAGATTTCTGTCTCCTTGTACCACCTGAACACAAGGGGGAGTGTCTGAGTCTTTCTCATGGTACAACACCTGTGCAAAATGAGAGGAAAAACATTCATTAATAAAAGAAAAACATAAAGTTGGATGTATCCTAAGCTGCCAGCAATCTTAATTGATTACGGATGTCATATACTTTGATGCCAAAAATAAGACATGGATAGTAGATAAATAGATACGGGAAGACCAAGCCATATACTATGTGCACAATTATTAGGCAAGTTTTAGATATATGACATTTTTATGCATATTTTCCAACTCTGAGCTCTATAGACTTGAATGCTTATTGAATATAAACATATCAGCTGCTGTATATTTGTTTAATGAGGGAGGGTGGGGCCTACGGAGATCAACATCAAGGTGTGCAGAATCATTAGGCAGCTTCTTTTCCACAGGCAACATGGGTCAAAAATGAGATCTGAAGACGGATTTTTCTAAGGTTTTATGGACTGATGAGATGAGAGTGACTCTTGATAAACCGGATGGATGATGAGCCCATGATGGATCAGTAATGGGCACAGAGCTCCACTTTGCATCAGATGACGGTAAGGTGGGGCACTGGTATCGGCTGGTATTATTAAAGATGAGCTAGTTGGACCTTTTCGGGTTAAAAATGGACTCAAAATCAACTCCCAAACCTACTGCCAGTTTTTAGAAGACACTATGTTCAAGCAGTGGTTCAGGAAAAAAATCTGCATGTTTTAAGAATACCATGATTTTTATGCAGGCAATGCTCCATTACATGCATCAAAGTACTCCACTATATGTCCAGCCAGTGTTGTGTTCAAGACCACCTAACCCGAGACCAAGACAAGACCAAGACCAGAGTGTATCGAGACCGAGACAAGACCAAGACTTTTGGGGTCCAAGACCAAGTCAAGACCAAGACCGAGGGGAGTCGAGACCGAGTCAAGACCAAGACCAGCGGCCCGCGCTACATGACACAATAAGATGTAAAATATGATCGAAATTGCTTCTCAAAATAATCTGAAAGATCCATATTACCATAAAACACCTAGATATTAAATATTTAATACATTTTACTAATATTAAATATTCCATTTATGTGCTAAAAAGTGTGATGGTCTCGTGCCATCCCTAAAAACATAACGCCCTGGGCATTTGCCCATATTGCTCATATAAAAAGCCACCACTGTCTGCACCATTAAACATAGCAATTGAGGCAATGCCCTGACGGTAAATAACGCTCAACCATGAACGCTGACCAAGGAGCAACAAGCAAGAAGTAACCAAACAGAAGGCGCTCATAGTGACTGTTCTCACTCTCTCCCAGTACATGAAGCCAGGTAGTCTGACACCATGGCAGACATTGCAGCTGCCACTTTGAACAAAAACAATCAAAGAGTGCATGCTCTGCGTGCTCTTTCGTTCTTGTGTTTTAGTTATTTGTTAATTTAAATATTAACGTACATAATAAAATAAAATAATGATGCAGTGTACACAGAGCATTACAAGAACAAAGAACGGGTGTTCTGTCAGGTCAGATCACGGTGTTCTGTCAGATCAGCATACGTTGTCAGATAGTCGTACGCTTAGCTCAGATATGCATACGCTGTCATTACCATATGATTTTATTTAATCAGCAACATAGAATCATGACGTAGATCATCATACACTTGGTTATTAACAGTTGTATGGCATCCAGCTGCAGCCAGACCTGCTTTAAACACACTTTGAAACCACGACAACGCATGTATATCCAGCTAGTTATCATATTATGTCATATTATAAACAATTTAATTACTTATTTTCGTCATAACTTGTTGCGTATACTGACAACTACACTGACGGTCGGACTTAATGTGCATGCACTGGCATGGTACTCACTGCATGTATGCTATTCTGACAGCGTATGGCTATGTCATAGAACACCGGCTATATCTGTCAGACACGTCATTACCATAAGATTTCATTTAATCAACAACATAGAATCATGACGTAGATCGTCATACACTTTGTTATTAACAGTTGTATGGCATCCTGACTTAGCGGTTAAGTGAGTTTTACGTGTGTTGTAGCTGACTCCAGCTGCAGCCAGACCCTGCTTTAAATACACTTTGAAACCATGACAACACATGTATATCTATATAGTTATCATTGAAAACAATTTAATAACTTAAGTTCATCATAACTTGCTGCGTATGGTGAACTGACAACTCCTCTGACGGTCGGATTTCTTAATGCTTAATGCATGTATGCTATCCTGACAGCGTATGGCTATCTGATAGAACAACGGCTCTCAGTGAGTGACACTCCAGTCCTATCTAATAAGTAAAGAGCCGTGGAGAAGAATCGACTGTTTCTGAATGTCACCTCACTATATTGCAAACTTTTGGACATAGCGTTGTCCCATATATGCGACAAGTCAGTCAACACCTCCGCACAATAATTCAGCACAGTGAGTGATAACATATTTCATCACAATGCTTATGTGTCTCTGTACAGCTAGCTTTGATAACATCACGTTAACGGAGCTTACCTTCTTTGAGCTACTTTTCTAAGTGACGAAAAAAAGACGTTGACCCCACCGTCTGTGAAAGCGAAGCGCTGCTGAGTTAGCTGTGGCCATCGGATTTCTTACTATTTATGCAGCGCTATTATATTACTGACGATTAGACAAACATTTTCTGCCGCTGAGAGAAAACCACTGCGCATGTCCTGGAGCGCCGCCCGCGAGTGAAAGGTGGGGAGGGGAGGAGGAGGGAGAGTGAAAGGTGGGGAGGGTGGGGGGAGTAACAGAAACACGTAGTTGCTTGGATTTTAATTGGTGCGTTTTGCATCCACTGAAAACAAAGATGTTAACAAATAAAGTGGACAGTATGCTGTACGTTTAGTGATATTTTCACAGTTGCGGTCTTGACTGGTCTTGAAATAAAATGCCGAGTCCTCAGCGCCCGAGACGGAGACAAGACCGAGACCAAATGCGGTCGAGTCCGAGACGAGACCGAGACCATCAAAAAATGGTCTTAAGACCGGTCTTAAGACCAAGACCAACTTCGAGTACCACAACACTGTGTCCAGCCAGTAAAGGCCTTAAAGATGAAAGAATAATGGAGTGGCCCTCACCAGACCTTAACCCCATTTAGAACTTCTGGGCCCTTCTTAAATGTGAGATGTACAGTGAAGGAAAACAGAACACATCTCTGAACAGTGTCTGGGAGGCTGTGGTTGTAGCTGCACAAAAATTGATCGTCAACAGATCAACAAACTGACAGAATGGAAGGCTTATAACTTTTAGTGAAAAGAAGGGTGGCTATGTTGGTCACCGATTTATATTTAAATGTCAGAAACCTTTGTCAACTTTGAGTTCTATGTTTATTATTCTCACTTTAATGGAAAGATGGGAAAATATTCAGTTTTAATTCAGTTGCATAATAATTCTGCACACTCGTTGCCCAATCATTGTACACACAGATATTGTCCTAAAAAGCCAAAATCTCTCACTTTTTCTTCATTAAATATTCAGGTTTGAGAGGTTATTTGACCGAGAGCAACATAGTTGCTCAACAATAAAATGAATCCTCAAAACTACAACTTGTGTAATAACTGTGCACATAGTGTAAAGTTATCTCGGCTTTGTTCTTTTGTTCAAATCTGTGTGAAATAAATAATAATAGCATGAATCTTTCAGATAATAATCTGTGGTGCAATAATTATTATTACTTGAAAAATGCACGTCAGTACACAGTGTGAATTCATTGACAAGAACAGCTAGAATGAAAATCTGTCAGAAGCTGCTCTTTCTAGGTCGTCATCTCCCCGCTTTACAACTCACAAACTTGAGCAAGAAAATTTATCTTAAAACCACATGAGGTAAAAAAAATGTCATCTCAAAATTAAAGATGTAATAATGAAAAGATACAAGTCAGGCACAGCAGGGCATCAGGGTCGGCTATTCAACATTTAGCAGGGGGTGGAAGGTGTTAAAAGAGCTGCTGCTGGCAACCACTTCCCATCTATTAACATGGTAGGCATGCAGCTAAGTGTGATCCACAGAAAGGAACACAGATATGAGGTGTGATGAGCTTTGGGCATGTTTGACGATGACCTGGATTTTGTCAGAAAGAATAAAATGCATGAACAATGGACTCATTTACAGTGCTGAGAAAAAGCATTTGCCCCTTTAATGGTTTCTTGAGCTTTTGCGAAAAGTTAAATATTTCAGATTATAAAACCTGATACCAGACTAGGAAAGCCAAAATAAAAACAAAAAACAGTTTATAAAAGGTTTCCTAAACCACATTCTTAAGGTTGAGAGACCAAAAATGTCAACAAAGTCCCTATTTTGATCTAAAACTATCTCATGACTGAGAGTGTTTTCACATTCAAAGCTGAAAACATGTAGTCACTGAATAAATAAAGGCTCCCATTTAGGTTCTAAAACACTAACCGTAATCAATATTTAACATTAAGAATAACTGTGGACTATTTTAAAACTCACAAAATGTCCAAACAAGATCATCATATATACAGTACAAAGAACTGTATATAATACAAATGATAGGGGATTTAATCTGTCATGATGTGCGGTGGTTGGAGGTGAGGAAGACGCCGATGAACCCAGGTAGTCATGATGGTGAATGATGGTTTTAATAAAGAATCAGGAAAACAAATTCAAAATCACAGAAAGCACTGGGAGCAAACAGACGACGAATGAATGACATTAGACGAGGACCTGGCAAGAGACAAAGACAACAGGTGGACTTAAATACACCAGGAGGGTAATCAGGAAACTAGACACAGGACAGAGACTCAGAGGGAAACAGGACTAAACAGAAAATCTCAAAATAACTACACAGAAAAACACAGATTACAACACAATCAACTTTTTTGAGCACGACTATTAAAGGTTATCAAAATATTATTTTTCTGGAGATGCCACAGAAGGAATAAGATGTTTTTTGGCTAAAGCTAAAACAACAACAACAATAACAATAATAATAATAATACCATCTTTAAGCACTTCAGATAAAAGCATTTGAAAAAGTGGAACTGTCATATCTGCATTCCTAAACAGCCAATGATTGAGAGAGGAGCAGTACATAGGCAAAAACATTAGAATATCCTGAAAAGTTCAATATGCTTTGTCACTCATTTCAGAAAGGACGACTCATGTTATTCAAAACGTGTGAAATATTTCAAGCCTATATTTCTCGACATTATGATTATTCTGACTTACAGACCAAAATTCAGTATCTCAGAACATTTGAATTAATACATACGATCGTTAAAACTGGATATTTTAAAAAGAAATGTCAGGATTCTAAAATATATGTTCAGTGCTCCTTTTGACCTCTGTGGATCATTGTGTCTGAGGTGGAATGAGGGGTTGGGGTTGATCGCTGCCTTTAGGACATCTGCATTATTGGATCTGATGTCTCTCATCTTCCTCTTGACGATACTCCACAGACTCTTTATCTATGGGGTTCAGGTCAGGACAAACGGCAGGCCAATCCAGCACAGCAACACCATGGGCACTGAACCAAATTTTGGTAATGGTGGCAGAAGCATTTATGACTGAATATTTCCTGGTAGACTTGATAAGACCCAGCAGATGCCACAGCACCCCATCATCTCTGACCATGGAAACTTCACACTGGACTTCTCTGTTGAATGTCGGTGCAAGTCAACCAGAGGCGAGTCAACCACAGTGTCTGTGCACTCATAGTGAGGAACAGACTGCATAATGGAAAAGCTCACTACCTGGGGTAGAACCGAACTGCACATTAACCGGACAGGGAGCGAATTGCCAGTGGAAAAGCACCTTTAGAGGATCAGGAAACCTTTTGAGTTAATTAGCTGATTAGGGTGTGGCACCATGAGTTTCAAGGATATATATATATATATATATATATATATATACACACACACACACACATATATAACTTTTTCACAATAACGTAATTTTAGGTTTACAATATTTGTAAACAGTAATCGAAAACAAAGAATAAAAGCTTGAAACATCACTTTGCATGTAATGAAACTATAGTTTCATTTTCTGAAACGTGTGACAAAATACTGAACTTTTTTGCACCATTCAAATGTTTTTAAATGTACCTGTATTTCAATAATTTATTGTTGTAATTTTCTGTTCTGCTTTTTTCACCCATGCTGAAAATGAGACCTTATGCATGAGGTGCCAAGCGTATGTGTTCCTAGAGACTTGCATGCAGTGTTGTGGTACTCGAGATCGGTCTTGGTCTCGAGTCCGGTCTTAAGACCGTTTTCTGATGGTCTCGGTCTTGTCTCGGACTCGACTGCATTTGGTCTCGGTCTTGTCTCGGTCTCGGGCTCTGAGGACTCGGCATTTTATTTCAAGACCAGTCGAGACCGCAACTGTGAAAATATCACTAAACGTGCAGCATACTATCCAGTTTATTTGTTAACATCTTTGTTTTCAGTGGATGCAAAATGCACCAATTAAAATCCAAGCAACTACGTGTTTCTCCCCCTCCCCCTCCCCTCCCCACCTTTCACTCGCACGCGGCGCTCCAGGACATGCGCAGTGGTTTTCTCTCAGCGCAGAAAATGTTTGTCTAATCGTCAGTAATATAATAGTGCTGCATGCATAAATAGTAAGAGATCCGATGGCCACAGCTAACTCAGCAGCGCTTCGCTTTCAGAGACGATGGAGACAACGTCTAACTATTTTCGTCACTTAGAAAAGTAGCTCAAAGAAGGTAAGCTCCGTTAACGTGATGTTAGTAAAGCTAGCTGTACAGAGACACATAAGAATTTGTGATGAAAAAAAGTCACTCACTGCCTGAATTATTGTGCGGAGATGTTGACTGACTTGTCGCATATATAGGACAACGCTATGTCCAAAAGTCTGCAATATAGTGATGTGACATTCAGAAACAGTCGATTCTTCTCCACGGCTCTTTATTTATTAGATAGGACTGGAGTGTCACTCACTGAGAGCCGTTCTATCAGATTACCATACACTGTCAGAATAGCATACGTGCAGTGAGTACCATGCCTGCGCATGCGCATTAAGAAGTCCGACCGTCAGAGGAGTTGTCAGTTCACCATATGCAGCAAGTTATGACGAAAATAAGTCATTAAATTGTTTTCAATGATAACTATATAGATATACATGTGTTGTCATGGTTGCAAAGTGTATTTAAAGCAGGTCTGGCTGCAGCTGAAGTCAGCTACAACACACACCCGTGTAAAACTCACTTAACCGCTAAGTCAGGATGCCATACATCTGTTAATAACAGATCTACGTCATGATTCTATGTTCCTAGCATACATGCAGTGAGTACCATGCCAGCGCATGCGCCTTAAGAAGTCCGACCGTCAGTGGAGTTGTCAGTTCAGCATATGCAACAAGTTATGACGAAAATAAGTCATTAAATTGTTTATAATATGACATAATATGATAACTAGATAGATATACATGCGTTGTCGTGGTTTCAAAGTGTATTTAAAGTAGGTCTGGCTGCAGCTGGATGCCATACAACTGTTAATAACCAAGTGTATGATGATCTACGTCATGATTCTATGTTGCTGATTAAATAAAATCATATGGTAATGACAGCATATGCATGTCTGAGCTAAGCGTACGACTATCTGACAACGTATGCTGATCTGACAGAACACCGTGAGTTCGTGTTAAGCATATGACGATCTGACCTGACAGAACACCCTTTCTTTGTTCTTGTATTGCTCTGTGTACGCTGCATCATTATTTAGTTATGTACGTTGATATTTAAATTAACAAATAACTAAAACACAAGAACGAAAGAGCACGCAGAGCATGCACATTGCTCTTTGTTTTTGTTCAAAGTGGCAACTGTAATGTCTGCCATGGTGTCAGACTACCTGGCTTCATGTACTGGGATAGAGAGTGAAAACAGTCACGATGAGCGCCTTCTGTTTGGTTACTTCTTGCTTGTTGCTCCTTGGTCAGTGTTCATAGTTGAGTGTTATTTACCATCAGGGCATTGCCTCAATTGCTATGTTTAATGGTGCAACAGTGGTGGATTCTTATATGAGCAATATGGGCAAATTCCCAGGGTGTTATGTTTTTAGGGATGGCACGAGACCATCACACATTGTAACACAGAAATGGAATATTTAATATTGGTAAAATGTATTAAGTATTTAATATCTAGGTATTTTTATGGGAATATGGATCTTTCAGATTATTCTGAGAAGCAATTTCGATCATATTTTACATTTTATTGTGTCATGTAGCACGGCCGCTGGTCTTGGTCTTGACTCGGTCTCGACTTTCCTCGGTCTTGGTCTTGACTTGGTCTCGGACCCTAAAAGTCTTGGTCTTGTCTTGGTCTCGGGTTAGGTGGTCTTGAACACAACACTGCTTGCATGTCTAAATAGATCAGCCATTTTACCATTTGGCCTTACAACATGACAGACTTTTCTTCTTTTCTTTAGTTTGAACATAAAGGATGAGAATAATCTGGAGGATCTGTTGCTCTAGGTGGGTTGAGAGTCTGAACATAAGTGTTAAAACTATTCAGACTGACTTCGCACACAAAACCTTTGATTTTTTTTGCCAAACAGCAGTTCCTAGATTTCAGTTAGAGAATCTTTGGTAACAATTTATTAGAAGGGGGATGAATAAGACTGACAAGACACTGTCATAAACACCTGTCATGAACATGAATGAGTCTTCATGAATATTTGACTGTTTTCACATCATTTGGTAAATCATAACACTTTTAATACAAAATTGACATTATTGAAAATGTTTTTGTTATGACAACTTGACATTACCCAAGACAACGTCATTGTCATGACAACTTGACATTAAGCAAGAAATTATAACTTGTCATGAATGTAATAACAGGTGAATTTATTGGCTTATAAGGCTTATATCCTTATAAGACAGCATTAACAAGTCATGAACATTTCCAGTTAGCTCAAGTAAAGTGGACCACACTTACTTGAGGTAACTGGAAATGTTCATGACTCTGTCATTAAAGCAATAGAGTAATGACACTCAATGACATCTTCATTACTATTTTACTGTGATACACTTTAACACAGAGAGATAATGTCACAATTATAATGGTCTCATTACAGCAGGGGTCCCCAAACCTTTTCCTGCGAGGGCCACATAGCTGTTCCTTTCTCTGGTCGGGGGCCGGTCTTAGTTTTTGGAGAAAGAAACCTTTGAAAATTCTTGTCGAGGGGGGGGGGGGGGGGGGGCGACGACACATTCGCGCTTTTAGATAGATTTTTACCCAGAATGCAAATGGAAAAAACCGTGAGTGAAACGGTGACTGGGACTGACTAGTATATATTCCATTGAGGGAAAGTTAGTTTGACATCTGCTCAAGCCCCCTGGTGGTTGAAGAAAAATCCACATATAAACCGGAAAATACAATATATGAAAAAAAAACACTGAATCCTCTCTGGTATGAGGAGGCGGGCCGGATCCGGTATTGTTCAGGGGGCCGGACCAAATGAGGTGGTGGGCCGGATCCGGCCCGCGGGCCGTAGCTTGGGGACCCCTGCATTACAGCAAAAGGTATGTGTAACAACAAGTGACTTGTTAATGCTGTCTTGTAAGGATAACATTTTAAAATTCACCTGTTATTACATTAATGACAAGTTATAATATCTTGCTTAATGTCAAGTTGTCATGACAACGACGTTGTCTTGGGTAATGTCATGTTGTCATAACGAAGACATTTTCAATAATGTCAACTTTGTATTTAAAGTGTCATGATTTACCGAATGACACTTTGACAACAGTCATAAATATTCATGAAGACTTATTGACGTTCATGACAGGAGTTATGTCATGTTTATGACAGTGTCATGTCAGTCTTATTCACCCCCTTCAAATAAAGTGTTACCGAATCTTCCAAAACCAACAGACTGTAGTCATACCCCCCTTTGTTTTTGATAAAATCATAATCTAATCATTGTTTCACATACAACCTGATACCTGCTGCTGTGTTATCAAGGAAAATAATCTTAATACAACACATTCCCTAAATACAATTATTGCAGCATGGTGCTTTTTAAAAAGTCATAGTGGAGGAGGAACTAACTGGAACAGTTACAGAATATTACATCATGTTCCTACTGCCTGTATCAGATATTTTTGTGTGACGGTCTGTGTGGATGTGAGTGTGTGGAATGTGCTGGAAGAAGTGATAATGCGCTGAGGGGTCAAGTGAGAACAATAAGGTTGGTTTGAGAGTCTCTGTAGCTGCTTGAGAATTTTGATTCACCTTATACCCAATAATGACTCCATTCCTTTGTGCCTCAGGAAGAGCAGACCAGGTGAGCATGATCCTGGAGGAACTCACTGCCTCGGCGGTTACATTTTCCGGAGATCTAGACGGAGCTGGAAAACAGACAAAGAAAAATGCGCACAAATACGCCGCTCAGTGCCTCTTGACTCTCTGAACCAAACTTCGATTTTACCTCAGTCATCTCTCTCCCTCTCTCCATCAATCTTCCCCTCTGTGAAATTGAGGGAGCGAGTAAAGGCCAGAGAGAGGTGGCAAAATGAGAGGAGGACACAGAAAAGTAATTATACCACTCTATTTTTCATCCATCTGCCTTCTTATGCCCAGCAAGTAATATGTCAAACTCATATCAGTTGAATGCTTAAGAACAGGAGTGAATGAGTTCTCCGTTTGTACCAGATTCTGCGGTGCGTGCTGAGAGCGTTTGGCTCCATGGTCCTTGTCCTATGGAGTTCGAGGCCTGGATCTGAACCTGGTAGTGGGTCCAGGGACTTAGCCCCTCTACTGTAACTTCAGTGGTTCCAACTCCACCCGTTATGTCCTCAGTTCTGTCCTCCCCATCTCCATCTGTCCTCCAAACACGGATCCGGTAGCCCACAGTCTCTGGACTGCTGTTGTACTCTGACTGTGGAAGAGGCTGAAAGAAAGCAAGCAGTTAGAGACTGAGGAAAAGAGCAAATCTGATGCGTTAAGCTTCACTTGTTATTGCAAAGCTGCCTTGTTTGTAAAAAATAAAACAACCGATTGCATCAGACTGAAAGAAAGCATGTGCTCAGAGGATCACTATTTCGTTTTCAGGAATATTTCTGAGACATTTGGGATTACATTTTATCCTTAATCTTAGTATTGACCAAACAGATTATTTCTGTTGTCTGCACAATTCCTTTAACAACAACTGTACTAAAGTTACGCCCAAAATTATTCATACCACTGACAGAATTAGATTCAAGATTAGTGTCTGAAAATAAATTAGATCTGCATCTCTCAAAAGATAATGAAACAATATAAAAAAACATATACATTTTGATAAGAAAAATTATTAATCAGTTTTTAATAAAATTTTATTTGAAAATGCAATCTTGCAAATAATATTTATCGTCCTTAAAACAAACAAACCATTCATGTTGGTAAAACTTGAAAGATTACTTAAAACATATAATTCTGGACTTAACCATACGTCTTCCTTCTTATCCTCTGTATATTGCACTCGATCTGAAATGTGATTTTGCTACCACTTCCTAAAACTACTTCTGTATCATGCATTTCATTTTTTTCAGTCTGCTGCAGCCAGAGACTGGAATGAAGTAAAAAAAAAAAAAAAAAAAAATCCCAAAACTGGATACTTTCATCTCCAAAGCAGCTTTTCAAGCTTGAATCAAATATCATTTTAAAGACATATGCTGCTCTCTGCTAGGCTTTGTAACCAATTATCTCTGGTTGCTTCATAGCTTATAAAATCCCCTTTTGTGTGAGTATCATGTTTTTGTAAGTGCGGTAATTTTTTTATTGGTTTTTGATGTTTATTTTGTTTAATCTGGGGAATTTTAAATGTTATTTTTGTTCCAGCCTCCTCTTCTTCTACCTCAAAACACCTTGACTTTCTTGACCAGTTAAATAAATAAACATGATATTAATAACACTCCCACAATAGGACTTTCATTTTCCCCTGGCAAGTTCCTTTCACAAAACACTTCAAGCCACGATTGAAATACCTTCTTGAAGTCTCCATTTGTTTTGTGAAAGGACCGATGCAGAGATGAGGTAAAAGTTCCTGGCCAAGCTCATGTATGTCAAAAAAAGTTGAAAGATACCTTCTACTGGTATGTATTGAGCCATGTTAGTGGCTCAATACATAATTAAATCGAATAAGGACTGGCTGAGAAAGAAGAAATTTCTAGGACATTAAACCTTGAGATCTCATTGAGATTTTATGGGGTGACCCGAAACAGGCTTGGAATCCCCCAAACAATTTCAACCAGAGAAAACTGTATGCTTTTTATACTACGAGTGATACATCCCAATCTGCTTCACTTTTCCACTTTCTTATCCCTACCTGCATACTACATCTCTGCCATTTCAACTGCTCTGCATCATCTCACACCCTTGTTAATGTATTACTTCAGGAGGAAATTGTCCTGTAATCACTTTAGGTAGGTGTTGTTACTATCCACAGTTGGTACCTAATCGGACAGACGATTTTCACAAACAATGTACGTAGCAACCATCCCACGCTGTGCAGAGTGAAAGTCTTTGATATACCCAGTAGTTTTAAATACCTCAGTGATTTAGAACAGCTTAGCATTTAGGAGCCATAATACAAAATGTCACATTAGTTTTATTACCCTTAATATGCCGCTTAGAATAATAGCCTTAGCTGAAACCATTGTGATGGTTCCATTATAGCAGAAAACCAGCATAGCTCAGGCAAGGCGCTAACATACAGGTGAAGTCCCATTAGCATGCCGCACTTGTAGTCTGTACTGTCTCAGTGTCTGTGTCTGATTTGACAGGCTCTTTTTCTCATTCCAACTCTTAAATGGAAAAATACTCTGCTCTCCATTTACGTTATAATAGAAGAGTGGAGGGGTGGGAGTGAAAGAGGGATGGAGGGAAGGAGAGAAGGGAGAAAACTAAAGAAAGGAAAGACTTAGAGAACAATATTATACAGCAGTTTGTGCTGGTTCCAGTCCAAAGTGGTGAGTGGGAAACATGACAGATTAGTGTGAGCAACGATAACCAGGAGAGACAATGATTATAGGCTGTCAGCCGCTCAACCTGTTCAGTCTTGGTGCTGCTCAGTGAGTATGCTAAAAAATAAGATGCAAGGACACAACACAGGCATGCAAAAAAAGGAAGGAAAGAACTTCCAGTCAAATTAGCACCACTTAAATGACTGTAAAGGAGCAGAATGAAGGTTAATGGTTAACAGAGTCAAGCATGTATTTGGCGTATGTGTGTATCCATGTGTGTTTTGGTACCTTCCAGCTAAAATGTAGACTGGTCTGTGTCACAGACACGAGGCTGAGGTTGGAGGGGTGGGTGTCAGGGGCAGCCTGCAGTGTTTGAATCAGCCTAGAGGGGGCGCTCATTGGACTGGAACCAACGATGTTCACCTGCTGCATCCTAAACCTGGAGACCACAAAATCAAACTTTAAACACAACAGTTTCATGTAAAAATCAGTGTGTTCCAGTGAGTTGGCAACAAGCTTCTTCAAGTGTTGCAATCATCTGTTGCTCTGGATTCACCCAGAAAATCTCACCTGTAACAAAGAGCCGATGCTCCCTATTCCAAAGAATACATTGTCCTGATCAGGCTCCTTGCAGATACAGTCATAGATTCAGAATTTAATTGTTATTAAAGCTGTTGTAAAACTGTTTCTTATCTTGCAGCACAACACTAATATAATGAAAAATGTGGGTGTAGATGTGAGGAACTGAATTAAATTTTCAAAGGGAATTTTATGAAGTATCTGTTCTCTCACATCTGCTGTATGTGTGGATCTGCTCCCCTTCTGACCAGTATGTATGTATTGGGATCAAACTTGCAGAATTCAAAGGGCCTAATCTTAATAGATTACAAATAAGAAAATTCTGAAGAATCACTCAACAGATGGAGTGGACGATATGAGGCTGAGGGCAGCAATGATTTTTGTCAAGCAACTGCGATAATGAGAACCGATTTCGGCAGTTTGGACCGACCGTGCTGGGCCCAAACGTATCTGGTTTGAATGATTCGAATACTTCGATTATTAAAATTCCTCATGAAAAATGACCTGCCTCGAAGCTTCATTAAATTATGTTTTATTATTTAGGACACCATGTTCTGGCCGGTGTTTATATGTGTTGCGCAATGATCTCACTTCCGCCTATGAGTTGTTGACTGAAGCTAAGTGCTAGCAGTATAACGTCCAATTTTCAAGTTCGGTAATTACTGGATTTTTATTGTTTTCCTGAGGACCTAAAAGCAAACTTAAACTGACTGGCACAATGCATGGTATACGACAGCCTTTTTCCTCCCGGAGCAGATGCCTGTGGCTGGTTCAGAGCAAAAGGTGGGGAACAGTGAACCGGAGTATTTATGCAGATGGAGCGGATAGACGGAACAAAGCAGGTGGTAGTTCTGTATTTGATGCTTAGCGTAAGTGTAGCTTTAAGGACAAACTGCAAAGTAAATTTCATATCATCCCCTCCTAATGTGTGGAGGAGCACATTGTGGCCGTACATAGCTGGTAGATGTAGTTCTGTGCGTTTCTGTGTGTGATGAAGGAGCCAAATCCTGTCACTAACATGGACATAAAAGTTATGAATATCTGGGCAAAGTCAGAGTTCACCTATTAAATTGATAGAAGATGAATATGTAAACGTTAAACTGGAGTATAAAATTTTCTCATAAGTGTCTTTGTGAGCCTGCCTCTTTATTATTAAATTGAATATAATTTCAGATTTTTGTATATTTTTCGTCCAGGTTAATTTAAAAAGTGAGCTATTATTGTTACAGGTTAATTTTCTAAAGTATAGAAAAGTAATTGTAGACATGAACAAATATGAAAATTTGGGCCAATGTTGATATCCGGTACTAATACTGCTGTTATGGTAGAATCTACCAATGTTTTATTTTATCAAATTCTTATTTGATTACTCAATTATTTGTCAGAATAATCAATAGAATACTCGATTACTAAAATAATCGTTTACAACAGCCCTAGCATTGTTCTATTGTAGTAGATTAAACAGCATTTTTACTCAAACAACCTACACAACCTTGTAACAGAGGCACTCATTATTAAAACTGTATAAAGGAAACCCAACAAATTCCTATGTTTCTCTAACACAGTGGTTTACTGACTGGTAAAAGTGTCAGAAAAGGTTGTAAATATTTTATCTTACCTCTCTGACAAGATCAGTAAAAGGATAGTCTGATTTGAAATCTTTAAAAGTTAGGCATAGTGTCAAACTTTAGATATGTTTTCACTATTAAATTATTGAACAGCAAAAATCAACATCTGGAGCTCTTCATGAGAACTTCTTTAGTTGTCTGAGAGCAGCAAGTAGTGAGTCAGTAAAACAGCTATGTCTAAACATGTAGACTTGTAAACACAAAAACATTCATGAGAGAGAGTTTGTTGCTTTTTCTGCTTCTAAATGCAGCCATGCTTCGGTGTGGCTGTGACTGATGAAATGTGTGATTGGCAGAGTTTGCCTACATCTATGAGTTATTGTCTATGCGATGGGGAACAAGTGAAAGCAGGATGGAAGAAGAAACGAGAAATACAGACAAGTCCAACACTTCATCTAGCGTCCCAGTGGCTCTGCTTGTGACAATGAGAGCTGTGTTAGCTTCGAACATATTTTCATATCAAAATATCAAACTTCTGAAAAGTTACATTTCCAGAATTCGCTGATTAAATTTTTAAACTAAAACTAGTTTGGGACTCTATTAAAAATTTAAACAAGTTAATCGTAGGGTTTGTAATTAATTAATCAAAATGAGCATGCAGGTTCTTAAGGTCCTCCTGCAAACGGCCCGCCCCCCTGCTGATGCCCCACCAAGCAGTGGTGATGATCATCGATTCAAATTTTTATAGTTTTCGTTTGTTGTTTAGCTGATCAAAAGTTGGATCAAGGAGGTTCAGAGGCGCACTCCTGTGACTTAGCTATATAATAGTATTTGTTGGATCACAGTTTATTTTGGACACCTTTATAAAACTCATAATTCTCTGGTGTTGCCAATGCCAGTGGACCAGGAGAAGCAGCTTTGTCATTAATCCATTTGCTTAGGGGATATGGATATGTTGTGTATCATAGATACACAAAGGACTTTTGTATGTAAAAAAGAAAAAAGTAATTAATTGTGTTAGGATATGTGTTAATTAATCAAAATTAACACTTTAAAGTGCCATAAACAAAACTGAAACCAGAAAAGTTCATAATATATTTTTGACAGATATTTCCAGATGGACGAAAGGACGAATTTTTAAACAATAGAACAAGACATAAAGTCTGGAAATAAGAATATTCCTCCATTATAATCCAGAATCAGAAGAACAAACTCCATATTTTTCCACACTTTGTATGAATCCTGAATATTAGGATGAGGGGACATTCATGTCAAGCGGACTTAAGGAAAATGAGAGAAGAGCTGCTTATCAAAGAGAGAACACATTCTCTCCTCTTCTCCTTGCCTCTTATTCTCCGCTCGTCCTGAATGCCTTCTGCTGCCATTCCAACTTTCTCATCAGCATTCCTCTCCCCTCCGCTTCCTTATGCCTCTTATTTCCCCCTCCCCTCTCCTATAGCTAGTTTGCAAGAGGGTAATAAGGATCTGCATGCTGCAGCTGTGAAGGTGCTGACAAACAGAAAAGTCTCAGATGGAACTGTCTCTCTGTGTGCCTGTGTGATTTATCGAACTTCACCTGAGCCCTGCGATACTGCAGGAACCGCAGAAGAGTGAGATTTGTGTAAGCTGGAGCATGTGCACACGCACACTTAGCATGTGCAGTGCTGTGAGCCTGTGAAAGTGCTCAGACGTGCTCTGTGTGTTTGCTGCTCACCTGTACTGAGTGAAGGGAGTGAGGCTGGGGATCTCCAGCGTGTCTGCATTCGGCTCGTTGTCTTTCTGGTAAACGACCCTCCATGCCTCCTCCCTCCCATCCTCTTTCACCACCTGTTAAATACAGAGCATGTTGCAGAACAGGTCTCCTCCTGTTGTGTTTTAACATTGATGGTAACCACTAAAGTGCACTCTCAGCACAAACACACTTGTCCTTCAACGATCCATCTGGATATGACGGTTTTGCCATCAGAACCAGGGCGGAACCTGAGCGTCGCTGTCCGGGGACTGATGTTAGAGATGACCAGGTTGGAGGGAGCCCCAGGAAGTTCTGCAAACAGAAGATAATATTACCAAAATACAATTTTTTTCAGAAATTAAATTTTAAAAGTTAGACTTCTAAACTGTATACAGCCATTACACATAGTGATATATTTCAAATGATTTATTTTATCTTTGTGAATGATGTTTTATTATGGCTTAGAGCTGAAAAGCACACAAGAATGTTAGAATATTCATGGAATTTCACTGAGTTCCTTCACATTACAGATAAGTCTCACCTGTGTAGAGTTGCCTTTGATTCATAATAGCTGGAACACTGATCGATAAATTTGAAGAATATAATGCTTTATAATTTGATGGTGGCATTTTGACAAAATAATATTTGTTACCTGTTTCGTAATTAGGTACTATATTATGTTTTATGGTGCAAAGCTCTTTGAACTGCCTTGTTGCTGAAATGTGCTTTATAAATAAACTTGACTTAACTATAATTCACAGAAGACCAATACAAAGAAAGCAATGTCTGCACCAGAAACGACCATGTACTGTATGGTACAAAAGGAACATTCAGGCATGTTCCTTTTGCCTGAATTCCTGCATCAGTGCAGCATAGTAAGGAGGTGATCAGCTTGTGGTGCAGTTGGTGGTGTAGTGGAAGCCCAGATTCATTTAACTTAGGCCGAGCTCCACTGTTGGGTCCAGTCATGAGTATGTTCATTTAAAACGGTTGTTCTGTGACTTAGGTTTTTCATATGTTGGAGTTGATTCTGTTTTTTTGTTTGTTTGTTTGTTTCGTCATAAAAACAACAAAAAAATTCCTATGTTGTCTTTAATTCCTTTTTTGATCCTATAACTTTTCCTGGTTTATTATTTTCTTGGCTTGTGCTCTCCTTGTGTTTTGCCTTTTCTCCACTCACCCTTCGCTTCTCCAATGTTGTTCTATTTTCAGTTAATCAGTCTCACCTGTTTCCACTCAAGTAATCATCTACCCGTATTTGAGCTCCCTGTTTCCACTATTCCTTGCTGGACTCCGTCTGTTGCCGGGACTTCCCGTTCTAGCATTGTCTTCATGTTGCCTACCATTTTTTAAACTTTGATTTTCAGTTTTTAAGAAATTCCCTGCCAGCTACCTGCTTACAATTAGCTCCTATAACACCACCTATACATGAAGGAATCAACTGTCTCTCATTTTCTCCTTCACAATACCTCCAAGATTCTCTTTGGGGTTTAGGTCAGGCAAGGTCCCTGCCATATCAAGTCCAATACCACAGCTAGAACACCAGGTATTGGCACTTCAGACAGGGTGGGAAGCTTCCAAGTTCATCCAATAGTTGTGTTCCTCTTATCTTGGAACAGGTGGTGGGGATTATGGGTTTCCAGAATATTAATAAAAGCTGGGGTCCTCACAACTTCCAGAAATATAGTCACAGCCTTGATATGTAGAATGCTTTGTAGGCTACATTTAATGTCTGTAAAAAATCTTTTGAATTGGCTTTATGTAATATTTCCATTTTCTGAGAAACTAAAAATATAAGGTTCAGATAATCATCTAAATAACATAAATGCATATTAATATAACCACCTCTGTGTAATGAACTCTCATCAGTTTCATATTTTGAACTGAATTGCTGAAGCAAATTCATATTTTCCAGGATGTTTTATATTGAGACGTATATGCAGCTTTTACGCAAAGCTGCAAAGAAACTCACAAAATGTAGCTGTTAACCTGAAACTCCCTTCCACTCGTGAAGGTCATATACTTTTACTGGCATATAAAATATTACTGGACCAAAACCTGTGGATGCATTTCCTTCATTATGAAAAGAGAAGTTGGTGTACTGCAATTGAAACATTTCAGTAAGTGCTCACAGATCCATCGAGATAAAAAAACACCTCTGCTTTTTGGTACTGTTGCATACAAATGCAAAACACTTTATTTACAGAGGCCATCATTTTGCTCAAGAAGAAAAGGACAGAAGCATCACAGCATGACAGATTATTTCAGCAGGGTGCAATAAAAGAAATACACTTCAAAAATAACATTTTCTGTACAGACTTTTAAGTTGAGCTAGAAAACAGAGGTGTGAAAAACAGCAAATGTGTTGGACTGTGGGAGGAAGCCGGAGTACCCAGAGAGAACCCATGCATGCACAGGGAGAACATGCAAACTCCATGCCAATCAGGCAGGGAATCAAACCCAGGACCTTCTTGCTGCAAGGCAACTGTGCTACCAACTGTTGCCTACCTACTGCGCCATTGTGCAGCCCATGTAGCTGAGAGTAAAAAATTAAATAAATTACAGTATGACAATATTTTAACTTTCTTATTTAAGCCAAAATCAATAATTGAGAAAATACAAAATTTTAATTGTCAGCCTCACTCTGACTCCACCATTTATCAGCATTATCATTACAATGCCCTTATACCTACATGGAGCATAACGGTGGAAGCACAGGGTTGGTTTCGTCGCTTCGCCATTTCGTGGCCATCAGAGCTGTGAGTTTCCTATAGTTTATTTGTAGTAAGTAGAATAGAGCACATCTCAATAGGGGAGCACAGACTGACTGCATCATTGGGCTGTTCATATCCGTGAAGCTAATATTTAAACAAGTAACCTTAGTGTTTTTGGTCTAGGAGGTTTAACGTTGTAGATTATATGCATTTGATGACATTTTAAAGTTAACTTAAAGTGGTACATCTTTATGACACTTTAAAGTCATAAAGGTATGGTGCTAAAGTGTCATACTTTTAGTGTTGCTTAAACAGTAACAGAACCCTAATCAACTTTTTTGCAGATAAATTGTCAATATTGGGCCACAAGGGTGCTATGTTTATGTATCTATGCTAATCGGGACATTTTTGTGTTACCATGTAATTCTACAATATTTAGCCTGTCTTAGTGCTGCCCTCTATGTGTGACTACTCTATTGGTTAAAACAGTACAGCTTGGCATCAGCTTGGCTGATGCCTATGTTTGGGTCGAAAACAATCTCAGACACACACTCAGTATCTAATATATTTAAAATGTATTGCTTTGATAACTTTAGTTAGAACTGCAATGCTTCTTATTTCCAACAGACTTTTACTAAAAGGGAAAAAAAAGGAAAAAATAGGAAATAGTGTTCCCAATTATGAGTTCAGCATATAAAGGCTTGGAGCAGAAATAAAGAGAAATTACCACAAGCACTTTTTTCTTTAAATGAGTCCATCTTCTGACATAGGAAATTCAAATTTAGAAAGTTAATTTTAAGTAAAGGATTTACATTTATGTCTATTTCTTTCTGCTGTGTCAGAGCAATTCATGTATTTTTTTCTCAAGGTCGACAATGCAAGATGGAGAAAGATAAATCTGAAGAGCAGTCATGGCGATGGGGGGGAAAAATGCATTGTCCACCATGTTCCTTTTAACCCTTGTGTCCAGAAATGGGGTCCAACCGACCCCACACACGTAAAATATGTATCACTTTTCACAGTCCTCTACGTTTGCCTCAATCCTCGCACGCACAAGGGTTAATGCCTGTAAATGTCTGAATAGGCAGCAAAGCTGTGAAATTGCGTTTGACCCATTCTTATTCTGACTTTATCCCATCTCTATGGGAATAATAAGAGGGAGGAAGCAGGCAGTTTGGGTGACCAGCTGTGTCAGGGGAGAGGAATGAGAAGCTGAAACACAAAGACTTCACAGGGAAATGATAACCACCATCCCCCACCCCCTGTACTCAGGACAAATCTTCATAACACAACAACAATCAGAACATCAGCAGAATATACAGTCATGAAAAAATTTGTTGTGTCCCCTGGGAACAATGACTGAATAATCTTGAATTCATCTTTTTTTTGCAGTAGCATCATCTCACATTGAACATTATGGAGGAAAAACTGTAATCTGAGTACACTTATTCAGCAGAGCAAAATGTCTCTGGTTGCTAAATTGCTGGCGGTCCTACTGATACTATATTTTGCAGAGGCCCTATTTGCCAGTAGGGCAGGACTCACTCATTGCCCATAACACGTCCTAAGGCAGGGCATACAGATTGTTGGATTACTTATGCACTTTTCTCTTCAGCTCATCAGATGTTTTCATTTGGTCTGGGGTCTAAAATGACTAATATGGTTTCTTTGGAAGAGAACCAGAGGTTTCTAGAAGCTTCTAATTATTAATTCAAGTGTTTCTGTTTCTCTGGAGTATAAATACGCTGAATGATAACTTATGTTTTTAGAGTAATGCCAGGAAGAAAGAGATGGAAAAGCATCTGATTCATAGTAGAGGAACTGAAATGCTGTGGGTCTGTTTCACTTAGCAAAGGACCTTGGAATGTTGTTAGAGTGCATCGCATCATGAACCGTTTGAAAAACGAGGATTTTTAAAGTACAAAACAGAGGCCTTTAAAAGAAAACTACAAATGTCTCATTATTTAGTGGGATAACAATCCAAAATACAGGAATGGCTCACATGACACATGAGCAACCTTCTTCAAGATCATCCACTCAATAAGCATTTTTTCAAACTGATTCTAGAATGAAAAATCACTTTTTTGAGAAAAAGCTGACCTATAACCTGACATATAACCCCAAACGCCTCATATGTGTCATACATAACAATTCAACGTGACATGAAGAAGAAGCTCAACTTTGTCGTCACTTACACAGAAGACTCCACTCTTGCTTTGTTGCTTGCAATTCTTGTGTTGCATACTTCTTGTTCAGAGCCACTTACTGGCCTGAGGGGGTAAAAACAGGGTTATGGGCTGTTGCATGTGTTTCTAAGAGAATAAAACCATTTCTGGAAATGGTCCGGTGTGGACTCAGATGTCTTTGAAACTGACACCTCGTTTTGCAAAAATGCTTTTCAGTGTGGGTGGGGCCCTAAACCTAGATCTTACAGAAGAGTAGTGGGAGTGAATGAGGTTGTGAGAGGGTCCAGGAATTTGGTTGCCATAGAGAAATTCTGTCTAGTTGACAAAGTTTCCAGAAGGGTGCAGACAGGGGACATACTAAAATCTACTGATGGTCTGGTAGGCTCAGTTCAATTGGGGACCAACATTGCAATATGTCTACCCCCTCACCTGTTGTGGCGCTGCACCAAGAACCACTGTAGGAAACGACACAAAAACATCTAAACATGGCACTGAGCATACTTTCCTTTTTAACAAAATGTAAATAAAAATGGAGCAGTGTCAGATTTTAGTAGTTTAGTGGTTCTCTTTTGCAAATGTGTCAAACAATCTTCAACAATCTGCTCAGCATGAGACCAGCCTGACATGTTTTGCTTATGTTTACCCAGAATGCCCTGAAGGTCCGCTTCATGTTGTCAAGGAAACCTGAGCTCATCCCATTTCCCCATGCTGGATATTTTAGTTTAACAGTAACAATACATGAAGTTACATTGAAAATGAATCACGCAAAGTAACATCTGGACACAACGGTAAACTCAAATTTCAATAAAATCAATCAGGTTGTATTTGTTGTGTTTTGTCTTATGTAAACTTTGCTTTAATTCTATTTCTTTCTGCATTTAATCATAAGAAATCATAGTGAGGCAGAGAGAGAATTACCAAGCCATGAAATAGGAACACCAGGCTTCCTGAAAGGCAACAGCTCTACTGTACAGCCACTTTGGTTTCAAATGATTAGAATAATGGATGATTCCTGTTTTCTTTTCAGAAGAACACTAATAATAACCCAAATTATGATTATTATAAGAGTAACTAATAAGTTATGGTTATCATAATATTATAAATGAGTGCTAAATCAGAGAAGCTAAAGAGGTTATAGATGAGATTTTGATGATGAACTTGAAATTATATAAAATGTGTAACTGCAATGAGAGATCACTGATGTTGTGTTGGAGGTAGATTGGTGAAAGGTTAGGGAAAAGAGGAACTAAAGAGAGAGGAGAGTTGACCAATGCTTCAAAGTTTGCTGATTTGGAAACAGATTGTTGGAAATCAAACTGCTGAAAGAAGAAGATTGTGCAGGTAAAGGGGGTAGGGTGACATTTGAGCAACCCCAGGACATGAACACGGATATCATGTCATAATATTTCTAAGGCAAAAAAACTCAAACCTATAAACACAGAATATGAAAAGCTTCTTTTTTGAACTAGCTGTCAGGAAACACAATTAAGCAACACCTGCTATCCCCAGTAGAAAAATAGTAAACACCTGAACGTCAAGCTTCAGGGTATCAATAACAGGAGGAGAGAATAATTGGAAACAGATTTAGCTAACAGTACAAAAAAATGTGACAATAGCCTCACTGATGTAACACACGCTTGTTCATTGACACTGCTGATAAAAAAGCACCGACTGCACATTGAATTGCTGCTTCTGTCACATTAAAACTGAAAGCTGCTCAGAGGCTGGGGCAGAACAACAACAACAACAACAACATGGGAACAATTATTTCCTCCACACTGTGCTTTTTATAACCGGGAATAAATTGGACAGCAACAATAAGCTCTTTCATATGCACAATTCAGCCACAGCTAAATATTCATATAAATGGTTTTTAGATGTCAGACTTTCAATTGCCACACATAATTTATAGCAAGTCCCCCGAACAAACAACTGACAGCTGCTGAATGAAATTGGCATTAGTTATGCACAACAGTTTTTTAAATCTAGTGCTAATGAATCAAACACTTGACAGCTTGCTTCTGTCAATAAAACTGAAAAACGCAATCTTGTCTGCCCTCAGCAGCCCAAGTCAAACACAACAAAGACAGTAGAAGCACTTTTCTGTGATGCGTTTGATTAACACTTGAGGTTTAAAGATTTACGGTAATCCAGTGATTTAGTCTGAAGTGCCATCATTGTTGAACATGACATTAACACATCTGTAAAGGCCATTTCAATCTGTAGAGACTCACACAGAGAGAGAAACAGCAGTTAGACAATTTTATTGGACCGAGAATTTGGCGCTCGGACACCGGCGGAAGACGTGCGTGCTGAGAATCGCAGCGAGCTTGAATGATCGGCTCGAACGAAGCTCAGGTAGGTCTTCCCCCGGGCCCAGTCACTGGTGGTGGAGCGGAGCTTGGAGAGAGGAGTCTTGAGGGGACCTGGAGGCGTCTGGGAGGCTGGTGGTGGAAACGGGGAGGAGGTGGGTTGAAGCACAACTGAAGCGGGTGGATCTGTGGTCGCTTCGTCTTTTGAAGGAGCAGGTGATTGGATCGAGGTAGAAGTGGTGCGTCCTGATTGGCTGGGGTGAAGGCGAGGTGATAGGTGATGCCAGAAGAGTCTTACAGGTTGAATTTCCGCCTAGGGCTTCATTTCTAAAATCAAATGCTGTCTAAGGCTTAAAACTATCAAGTGGGTTTTCCACTTTAACAGAAAGTTGTAAAGTGACTCAGTTATTGCTTGACTGAGTCTGAATTCAACTGTTTTAGTCAAATATTCACCTAGTCATCATAAGCTTGAAGAAATGTTCTAAATTTTATTTTAGTGATGCTTTTGAACCACTTCTTTTTCAAAGTGGACTGATTATTCATCTGCGCCTGCAATGTTTTTTGTTGGAACTCCCAGTGAAGTTCAAGCTTGAATCATTAGTCCCTAAATGTCCAAGAAATTTTGGTAAAAGGTCCAGGATCACAAACTTTCAAGTCTTGAATTGAAAACTGTTCAAGTCCAGTGTTGCTACCAGGGATGGAGTGCAGAACGGTTCTTTCAAGACCAAGACCGAAACTGAATGTTTGGAATTTTGGCAAATATTTCAGGACATTGCTTTTTGTACACCACAAAATGCAAAAATTAATGAAAAAATTGCTAATTAATCAACCATATAGGGTTTATAGTTGATACACTGAACTGGGCACTGTCCCTTTTAAAATTTTTTAGTACAAAAACTTTGAGGGCTGCCATATCCCCCCTACCACCAGGCTTAGCGGGTGTTCTGGGGGAAGCCTTGTTACTATTCCTAAAAAACATAATGGAATATCAGTAAATTATTAGATGTTTATTAGTCCATTCAGGCAAGCAAATTGCCTCACAAATGAAATTTCCAAAGCCATTAGTGATAATAGACTCTGTGGTTTACCATAAAGCAAACAGGGACTACACAGGGACAACAGACTACAGAAGCCAAGTGGAAATACTTTTTTCTTACATGGATAATGGCCATAAAGACATCAAAAATACTGAGGTTAACATTTAAAATAGATAATTTCAAGCTCAAACCAATAGCCTTCATGTCTACCCTGAGTGTATGTAAACTTCTGACCTGAGCACCATTTGTGTGAACCACCAGAGAATTTCCCCTCCAAATGTCACCACTCTTCTCCAAATTCATTCAGTGAACTTGTAAAGGTTATAATCTGAAATGTTGATATCAGCTGCCTGGCTTAGATGAATGACAAAATTTCCTCAACTCCATGAATTCATGAATAAGTAAACCAGAGTGGAATCTATGTTTGGTGGAATGCTCCCATCTCTCTTTCTCTGTTCATTCTTTAGTTATTTTTCCTAATCTTCCATCTTTCATCTTTCTCTCTCTCTTTCTTTTGCTTTCATGAATTAATCAATAACCTCTGAATCTAAGAACTGTCTGTATCCATCTTGCTTTCACTTTTTCTGCTTTTACTCATAAACTAGTCATTAGATAATATTGGGACAAAATTCCTGCTTGCATGAGGACTGGCTTTTTCCCTCCATCCATTCTTCGCCACTGCCACACAGTCCATTTGTCAGAGACTTTGGTCCTCCCTTCTAAGAAAATTGCATTTACTTGCATTTTCCATCTGGACATCCCCTAGCTCTCTTCCAACCTTCTTCTGATTGTTTCATGTCCTGCCCAATTAATTGTTGCATCTTTTGTCTGCAGTTAATCAGCTGTAATTATAACTGCAACTTGGGCAGTCCCATGAACTTGTCATGCCCACAAAAGCAAGCTTGCACATAGTACACAAACAGTAAAATGACTAGGACTGAGTTGCAGTAAATGGCAGACTTTTGTCTGAGTGAGAATGTGAAAGCGTGTGTCGGCTGTGTGGGTGATGATTCATGGAGGCACAGAAACAGCCACTTATCAGTTTGAAGAATGACAACGGCTTCATGAGAGCTCATCACTCATATTTACTTTGCCACGCAAGTGCATACACACACACGCGCACACACACGCACACACACGCCACAAGAATACTGACTCTAACATCCACTTTTACAGGCTCGCGCATGTTTGCTTGTTTATTTACTGCACCTGGTGGGACGCCGGTGGATACGGTGGAAGACGTGACCACGCCCTGTCCTGCACCCGTCAGCGCTGCTACCTGAATGGTGTACGCAGTGGTTGAGGTGAGACCTGTCAGCTGGTACTCCAGGGTGGAGTTGGACACGGAGCGCTCCACTCGGCTTGACCTTACACTAGGCACCTCCCACCACAGTATGTAACCTGTCAGGGGGGTTGGGAAGAAGGCTGGGTTAATAAACATGCATAAAAACATGTGGTGTCATGTACAGACAAAAATATCCCAATTGAAGCAAACCTTCTAGTTAAACGAACTAAAGTTCAGTTAAAGTGGACCGAACAGGGCTGGTGGGAATGCACCTTATTTTTATTTGTAGAAAACATTCCACTTTGTAATTCTGCACTACTTTGATTTGTTGTCATATAAAGTACCAATTTAATGCACTGAGATATATATATATATATCTCATATAGCTGACTATACAGTCAGCTATATATATATAGCTGACTGTATAGCTCAGTGGGTAAGACACCAGTCTACCACCCGGGAGCTGGGGCAAGTTACAACAGTGCAATTGAGCTATGCAGTGTGGGTCCCTAGGCAAGACCCTTGGAGCTATATAGCCTACCTCATATCATGAGAGACATTGATACGCATAACATGCCGGCTCAGACGTCGCACGGCCAAACAAGGTCTGCGTCAGGTGCTGGGGAACCAGAGCACCTTGATGAAAAATGGGCTACTGGAACAAGACGGAAATGGGCGAGAGACGAAAACATGGATCTGTTGGAATGCTACTACTCAAGTAACCCTAGTCAGAATGGGTAACATGCAAAGACTGAGGGTGGAATGGTTACTTCGACACCCACAGTCTACAATGACTGCCAAACAACTGGTAGCTCAGTGTTCCAACATCGGCAAACGGCAACTGCTATCACAACTTGAGATTGACGAGATACAACACAAATGCTACGGCAAGAGGGTCTCACTCCCAGAGGGAACGATAGCAGACATAGAGCACAGCTACAAGTACCTGGGAATACCACAAGCAAATGGCAACCTCGATGAGGTCACAAGGAAAGGAGCCACAGCCAAATACCTCCAACGAATAAGGCAAGTCCTGAGAAGCCAGCTCAATGGCAAGAACAAGATCCGTGCAATAAACAGCTATGCCTTACCAGTAATCAGATACCCTGCCGGAATAATTAGCTGGCCAATGGAAGAGATAAAGGCCACAGACGTTAAGACTCGGAAGCTCCTAACCATGCATGGACGATGTGCTCAGCGAATGTCTCAGACAATGGGGAACAGAGGACGAGGTGCTGGAGGAACCATCATGGGAGGACAAGCCCCTACATGGGATGTACCACCGACAAATAACTGAAGTGGCTGATATCAGGAAATCCTACCAATGGCTGGAGAAAGCTGGACTCAAGGACAGCACAGAGGCCCTCATCCTGGCCGCCCGCAGAGGGTGAGAAGGGAATTTTTTTTTTTTTTATATATATATATATACACATAGCTATAACGTGAAAAAACACGATAAAGTTGAAGGTGTATGAACACATTTGTGAGCCGCTGTGCAATGAGAGGATTACAGCCCAGCAGGAGGAGGGAGTGTGGGAGGAGTAAGTAGAGTCAAAATCCCTGTCTGTCCCTTTGCATCTTCACAGTCATGCATCACACTCCACCACACTCAAATGTGTGTGTGATGAGGCCACTTGTGTGGAAAGCCCTAAGGAGAGCAACCGGTCCCTCATCTATCTATGGGCTCACCAGGTTCTGGATGAAAAACAGGTTGAGAAGAAAAGAGTAAATGTGCAAGGTGACCTTGATTGAATGCACACTTTCTCATTTGTCTGAGTGTGGAAGCTGACTGTAAAACCTCTGCTGGGGTGAACGTTGGACACGCCAAAACCAGCATATACATATATATGCGCTCTTAACACACATAATTAATTCCCAGCATCTTGTTGTGCTTCTCAGCAACATCATCTGACAGACCCACGGAGAAGCAGAGGAAAAATAAATGAGGGGGCTCTTCTGCTCAGCGATGTGTCGCACAAACAACACCCTGGGTGTTGAGATGTGTGAGATGACGGCATGTTTGCAATAATGTGGGAAGACAAACTGCAGAGGGAAGGGATTAGCTGATGATGAATCAGTTGTACACAAACATAATGTCAGTGATAAAGGGGGGTCTTTGGATGTCAGAGAATATGGAGGAAACTCTTAACAGAGGGTTCTTTTGAATAGGAGCCTTTACAATCCTTCTTCAATTAGAGATTTTCAGGACCGTATATTTTCACCTCAGAAAAATATGTTTTAATTGGAAAAATTGTCGATATTTTTTCCTTCTATTGCACATATTAATTACCTGTGGGAACAGATAGTGACAACTTACTGAAACTTGTCTCATGATAGAGTGGCAAATAATATAAAAGTTCTATGATTATGGAGGGGGATGTGGAGGCAGATAGAAGATATGATTGGTGATTATACACTGCCAAGATGTAATGCTCTAACCAGTGATGATGCCATTCTTGTCCTGTGGCTCAGCCCAGCTGACTCGAAGGGATGTGTCGAGGATTTCAGTGAAGCTCAGGTGGCGAACACGTCCAGGCGCTGAAAAAAGAAACAAAACACACATTCAATTCTTGCAAATCATTACATCAACAAATAAGATAGCAAAAGTTCCTACAATGTCCTTCAAACATATTCATAGCCCATTTTGTACAACCACTTTATTTTATTGGGATTTTCAGAAAAAGAACAAAACAAAGCAACACAATTTTGAGGGGTAACTGGAGAATCTTCAAAGATCTATGGCATGGGTTGATAGGACATCTATTAACTGTGCTCTTCTCAACTCTGGTTTTTTGGAAAAGTGTCAAGAAGAAAACGTTAGACGCAGTAGAAGTCATGTTTGCACTTGGGCTCAGGCCATACAAGAGAAACATTAAGCATGGAAAAAGGTAAACTAAATGAAACTTCTATTTAAAAAGTTAGATGTGGCAGAAGATTTACACCCTGAAATCACCATCCTCATGATGAAACATGGTGATCACAGCATCATAGTGTGGGAGTGTTTTTCTAAGGCAGGGCAGATTTTACAGATCCATTTAACTAATTAAAAATTCTATTTATTTCACTAACTATATCACTAAGTGAAATACATTATTATTGATTAATTTCACAGATGTTTGACCGAATGTTAATTATATTGATTTTCTGCTTACAGCAAATAAAAACATAACATTGAAAACTGGAATATTACATATGACTGTGACGTGGTTCTATTATGGACAAACAAAAATGTCCAACAAGAGGAGAGGTGCAGAAAATATACAAAGGACGTCCAAGGCAGGTTAAAAACAGAAACAGCAGTACCTTCAGTGAAAGAGTCTATCACCTTCTATGGGACTTGTCAAGATTCTAACCACAGACTGACTTCCCTGTGGTGCAGAGCCTTGCCACCAGCTCTGCCCACAGGAAGCCCAACAAGCGGGGAAAAAACAAAACAAAAAAAAAACAATTCTACCTCAAATAAACTCTTAAAGTATACAAAGTAATAATAATAAATAATAATACTGAGGAAAAAACAGAAAAAATATAAATAAATAAACTTGTGATCAGAAATACAACAGTCAATTTAATAGAAAACACTCGATATGTTGGCTGGAAAAAATGTATTACCGAGGTTTGGCTTCAACGGAAAAATGATGCTAAACAAATAGCCAGAGCTACATCACAAAGATCAAAGCATATTGAATTATGAAATGTTAGAATGGTCCATTCAGAATCTGTGGCAAAGCTTGGAAATTGATGTTCATAAACACTATCCATCCAGTCTTCCTCAGCATGAGCTATTTTACAAATTTGAATAGACAAAAAATAAAATAAGAATTTAAACTAGCTACCTATTCCGTCCTCCTCCTTGTTATACATTACTTTGTTTTGGCCTATCATCTAAAATCAATCCCAAAATTAGGATTTATTATTGAGGGTTGTGGTTGTAATATGACAAAATATGAAAATGTCTAAGGGGTATAAAGACTTTTGGGTAACACTTTATTTGAAGGGGGTTGAATAAGACTGTCATGACACTGTCATAAACATGACATAACATCTGTCATGAACATGAATAAGCCTTCATGAATAGATATGACTGTTGTCATAAAGCGTCATTCAGTAAATAATGACACTTTTAATACAAAGTTGACATTATTTGAAATGTCTTCATTATGACAACTTGTCATTAATCTAGACAAAATGTCTTCGTTATGACAACTTATCATTAACCTCGCCAAAAATGTCTTCGTTATGACAACTTGTCATTGACCAAGAAATCATGATCTGACATAAATTTGTTATAAAAGTATTACCGATTAAACTTTAAAAATTAGCTTTATGTAGTAATATTATATAGCTCTGCCATGTTGTTTAGTCTTAATTTTCTTAATTTAATCGATCCTAAAGTTTTACAGCAAGATGTCTACAAAGCACTTATGAACTTAGCATTTGAAACATTATTTAAGGCTGTTTTAACCCTTGTGCGTGCGAGGACTGAGGCAAACGTAGAGAACTGTGGCAAATGATAAAAGTTTTACGTGTGTAGGGTCGGTTGGTATGGACCCCATTTCTAAACACAAGGGCTAAGTAGTGAAATACACCATCTCCACCAGTGAGAGGCAGCAGTGCACGAACAGGCGTGCAGTGTGTTGGTGAAGAAGAAATCTTCCATATTGTGGGGCAAACCTAACACAAGTCATAACGGCCAGACCTCCTGTTTAAAAAGAACCCGAAGTTTGATACCTAATACATATGAGGTATGTGTCTTATTAACTTTACATTTTCTTTGAGAAAATAGCATTGACTATGTTTTCTTTCTTTGTAATGTTAGCTATAAGCAATTCAAGCCAATCCTACCTTGCTGTAAGTTAATGTTAGCTAAAGTTATTAAACACAATTACTGTAAGGTTAGTCCTTAATATTAAATATATTTTAAAGACAGGCAAATTGTTTTTCCCCCTCCAATTTTAATCTAGCAAATTAAAAGCTAATATATTAGTCAAAGTTATCCTTCATGTGTATTATTTAGCGACTTGGCTGATGTGACACAGTGTTTGTGTTCTTTGCTTTGGCAAGTTTAGCCACATGAAGACCCAGGCTAGCCTAAGGACACATGGTGGGGAGGACAAAGTTAGCTAATGAAGACATGCTACGAGTGTGGAGGATGATAATAAGGACCAGCCACCAGAGAAAGAAGTTCCTATTTGACCAAAGAGAAAGAAGCAGATGAAATATTCCCCAAGAAAATTAGGTAAGTCGATTTTGTGTTAATATTTTCACCATGTGAAGTGGGGTGGGACAGCCAGGTAAGTGGGGAATGGGGAGCAGGAATCAACATTCACCAGCTGAGTTAAGTTACGTTTTAGACAACTAAAACTGATGTTAAATCTGTTTATTTATTAATAAGCTTCTTGCAAACAACCCTAAGTTAGAGTATCTGGTTAGAAATAATTTAGAATGCTCATTAAGTAAAAAGATGCATTCATGTGCCTAAAACTATACATTAAATGATGCATTCGAATAACAGTGGCAGTCTGTCTGAACTTCTGCCAGACAAATATTTGATCAGAATAATTTTGTTCAGCTCCAGTTATTATACCACTTGTATTAAGAAATAATTGTATTGCACTTTATAACAACCAGTCATGTTAACTAGGCAATTGTCTGTCAGTCTACCATTCTGACAGTGTGCAGCAAGGGACATTTTTGAAATGGTATTTAAATAAATGCTGGAGTATGATGACATTGTTTTTTGTTTTTGTTCTTTTTTTAAGTGACCACAATGAATTGAGTCATCACCGACTATGAGAATGTCCAGAAGAGATTCACCAAGTTTGAATTCATGAAAAGGCTTTCGCCATGATTAACTATTGCAAGAACAGCAGTAATTTCTGAGCATTTCTGGACACCTTCAAAGAGCTGCTTCCAGGAAATGAAGACAAGAAGAAGATCTCCTGTTTTCAGAGCATTACAGGATGACTATAACGAAGGAAATGGCTGACACAATCAAAGCAAAACATGTTACTGTTGAAAGAACCTATTTTCTTAAGTTAAAGAATAAGTAATTCTGTTTTAGTTTTTCAATCAGCATTTCAGAGTAACAACCCAGATAGCACATGATGTTAAATCAACGTTGAAAAATAGTTAGAATCGTTGATTTTTGGTTGAAGTCAACAAATGACGATGGATCAACCATCAAACAACCATCCAATCAAACCGTTGAAACTGTGACATTGAATCAACGTTGTTTTGTGGTTGAAATCTGATCACTGAAATGCCGAAGTCTGATTAATGGTTGATTTTTGGTTGAAGATGACAAATGACGGTGGATCAACCATCAAACAACCATCCACCTCTAGCCAAGTAACCAATGTTGAAACTGTGTCATTGAATCAATGTTGTTTTGTGGTTGAAATCTAATGACTGAAATGCTGATGTCTGATCAACATCTGATCAATATTGAATCAATGTCAGCTGTTTTGCCTCACCCCTTCCCCTCCTCTCCTCCTCATCAGCACTCTGGGTCAGAGTATTTTATTACTGAGTGGGGGTTATCACATTTAAATTAAGCACTGTAGAGGATAGTGGGTGCTGATTCCTTTCTGTACATTTTCTTACTTGTTCATAACAATTCTCACTGACTGTGTGTGTGTGATATATTGACACAAAAACATCTACAACTTACTAAAAGGAGTGGAGGGGTCCACCCCCACCGTTTACATGAGTGGGATAGCCCAACCACACAGCTGCTTCGCTGTTGGCTTGTTGGAAAATATGTTAATTCAATGTTAAATTATCATCACAAAGGCTGCATTTTTGGTTGAGGTCAACAACTGATGGTGGATCAACTATAAAACAACCATTCAATTCTAGCCAATTAACTAATGTTGAAACTGTGTCATTGAATCAATGTTGTTTTGTGGTTGACATCAAATAAATGAAATGCCAACGTCGAATCCAGTGTGTTTCAGCACTGGTCCTCCAGGCCCTACAAGTTTTAGGCATTTCCCTAATTCAACACACATGATATTAATTGACGTCTGATTAACGGGGTTTTGCTGAACTGAAAAAACGCAGGTCAGTTTGATTGACGTCAAGGTTTGGGGAAGAACTACCCAGATAGCACACAATGTTAATTCAATGTTGAATTATGATCACAAAGGCTGCATGTATGGTTCAGGTCAACGACAGAAGCTGGATCAACCATCAAACAACCATTAAATTCTAGCCAATTAACATTCATTGATTGAAATGCCACATCGAATCCAGTGTTTTTCAGCACCGGCACCAGGCACACTGCCCTGCAAGTTTTAGGCATTTCCCTAATTCAGCACACATGATTTTAATTAACATTTGATTAACAAGGTTTTGCTGAACTGAAAGCATGCAGGTCAGTTTGCCTTGAGGATAAGGTTTGGGGAAAAACTAGTAATCAAAGTGTTCAATCAATGTAAGGTGTTTTTTGCACCCCTCACCACCGCCTGCCATTCAAACGCCCAACCCCCTTCCCTCCACCCACCAAAAACACACACACACCTCTTTCCCCCCACCTGGGCCCATCTACCCCTCAATCGGGTGAAACAACTTTAATTTTAAGTGAAGGTTTTTCATTTTTTAAAAGATTGTTTTGGCTAGTGGCCTTTATTTGATAGTTAATTAACAGGAAAGTGGGTAATGAAAGAAGGGGGGTAATGCAGCAAAGGTTGCCAAGGTCAGGAATTGAGCCTGCGATGGCTGTGTTGAGGACTGAGTCCTTGATTGTGGTTTGTGCTTAACCCCTGCGCCACCACAGCACAACCCCTTTTAGGTGAGGGTTAATCACGTTTTAACTTAAGCACTATGTGTTGACAACAGTTGTGATTCCGTTCTGTACCCAGATTCACTAGCGGAACAAGTCAGCGTTGGGCCGGGGGGCGGGGCTAATTATCGGACCCCTAACGAATCACCAGGCCCCTGACGTTTATCGGCCAGATTGCACATGATAGCAATTCAACATTGAATTAACATCTTTTGCCAACAAGCCAACAGCGAAGTGGCTGTGTGTTTGGGACATCCCACTCATGTAAATGGTGGGGGTGGACCGCTCCACTCCTTGTAGTAAGTTGTAGATATTTTTGTGTCAATATATCACACACAAATGGTCAGTAGGACGTTTTTATGAAAAAGAAAGAAAATGTACAGAAATGAATCTTCACCCACTATCCTTTACAGAGGTTAATTTAGAATGTAATACCCCCCACTCACTAATAAAATGCTCTGACCCAGAGCTCTGATGAGGAGGAGAGGAGGGGAAGGGGTGTGGCAAAAGAGCTGACATTGATTCAACATTGATCAGTCGTTGATCAGACATTAGCATTTCATTCATTAGATTTCAACCACAAAACAACATTGACTCAATGACACAGTTTCAGCATCGGTTACTTGGCTGGAGGTGGATGGTTGTTTGATGGTTGATCAACCGTCAGTTGTTGACCTCAACCAAAAATCAACCATTCTGACTATAATTCAATGTTTATTTACCATTGTGTGCAATCTGGGCAGTTTGTTGCAGCCCTCATCACCTCCTCATCTCCCCCTACTCCCTCCCAAGCCTCCCCCACCCAGCCGCTCCTCCCAACCTTCTCCTCTTTACCCCCTCTCATCCCTTCTTCCCTCCCCCTCCTTGAGCTCTGGGTCAGAACATTTTATTTCTAGGTGGGGGTTAATCATGTTTCAAATTAAGCACTACATGTTGAGAACAGTGGGTTGTGATTCCTTTCTGTACATTTTCTTACTTGTCTGTAAATATTATTACTACTGTGCATAATGTGTTGACACAAAAACATCTACAAGTCTGTACTAGGAGTTGTACAGTCCACCTCCCCAATTTTACACTTGTGGTTTGTCCCAACCAAAAAGCCACTTTGCTGCTGGCTTGTTTGCTACCGGCTTCTGAATTGAATTCTCCTCTGAGCACTTTTATGGTAAGTTTTTCAATATTACTTTGATCTTAAATGTGTTTATTGAAAAATAAGGGCATTGTTTTGTGCCCATAGTAATCCTGGTTATTTTGGGGCAAAACGGATATTTTTAATAATTGAGGTCATGTCTCCTTTTGTATTATTTTCATCCTACCCACCACTCCAGGCCTAAGTATGAAATCCTGCGAGATTTTGTGGGATTTGAGTTTTTAAAATAGGGTGGGGCCTATTGTTTGGTCTGGGAGAGCATGTGGTGGACAAGAAAGTGTAAGGCTGGCTGGTCCAGGTGGGCTTTAAATTGTTGTGATAGTAATCGCTTGTTTTTAACTTTTTATTATGATATGCTTAGGGTCGTGGTTAAATGAGCCTCTGTACCAGAACAGCTGAGTTGGATGATTACATGACCGTCTGCAGCCATCAAGAAGTGCAGAAGGTTGTTAATCATCCACAGATTCAATCCAGGTGAGGCAGAAGGGAAACACTTAACATGTAAGGCAGGTGAAACACTGAACTAAACCTGCTAATGACTGATTCAGTCTGTTGATCCTTGGATTGGTAACTGGTTAAACTGAACTGGACTATTGTTACTTGTGTGGGATCTTTATTAGCATATAGACACTTTTTAAGGAATTTAATCAACTTATTTGGAAATATTTGTAGTTGATGGAAGATTGAACCAGCTATTTGATGGAAGTTTATTCTGTATAAATTATAATTTTTCCAACTACACTATAAATCACCTTTTGTTTGATTTATTTGTTTCTGGTGTGTTAAATAAACCTGATCCTCCCTGAGTTTTATTGTTAGGTTTTCTGATAAACAGCCCTTTATTTTAAATATTGATTTAATATCAATATCATAAATCCTACACTATACTGCAGCTTGATGGGTAAATGCAGTTGTATATGTAAACATTAAGATAAATATTAATGAAAGATTAAGATATTAATTTAACAGTGAGTGTACATGGGGAACTATATGGTTTGTATTTGTTCTCAGACCTGTAACCAGTACAGTGTTTAATCTTTCATTGTGTTTCAGAACTTTTCAAATGTTTATCATATTTCTAACTGGCACCTTCCTCACTTTTATTTTTGTGTTTTTCAGCTGTTGCCCTGCAGTTTGACCGAAAGCTGACTCTTGAGGACTGCAGCAAAACTGTCAAGAAGTGGCTTCATTATGCGCCAGAATGAGAGGAAGACATCACAAGGAATCAAAGTGACGCCAACCAGAGTCAAACTGGGGTTACCACAACTTGTACTGTTTCCCTACTTCATACAGTACAAAGCTTAACCTCATGGACTCTGTTCTTCTGTGGACAACAGACTGTTGTTTTGACAGTCAAAAAGGAATCAAATATGTTTAAAGATCTGTCCCTCTTTTCTTAAATAAAATGTTAAATCAAACCCATGTTGTCATTTTTAAACTTTTGTACACAGTTTACGCATCATCTGCCAATAATATACTGTTTAACACCAGTGAAGAAACTTTTAGTGGCATGTTATGATGTAGACCTATCAGACATAAAGTGTACATAAATCCTTAGCTTTCATTCAATATAAAAACAACCCAAATCTGCATGTACATCCACAGTCAAATGATGGTTGAATCAACATTGATTCAATGTAGAATCAACACAAATCTGCATGCAGATCCACGTTCAGATGAAGGTTGAATCAACATTGATTCAATGTAGAATCAACACAAATCTGCATGCAGATCCACGTTCAGATGAAGGTTGAATCAACATTGATTCAATGTAGAATCAACACAAATCTGCATACAGATCCACGTTCAGATGAAGGTTGAATCAACATTGATTCAATGTAGAATCAACACAAATCTGCATGCAGATCCACGTTCAGATGAAGGTTGAATCAACACTGATTCAATGTAGAATCAACACAAATCTGCATGCAGATCCACGTTCAGATGAAGGTTGAATCAACATTGATTCAATTTAGAATCAACACAAATATGCATGCAGATCCACGTTCAGATGATGATTGAATCACCATTGATTCCTAACTTATTCAGTGTAGAATCAACACAAATCTGCATGCAGATCCACGTTCAGATAATGGTTGAATCAACGTGGATTCCTAACTGATTCAATGTAATATCAACACAAATAGGCATGTGAGTTGACATACAGATGATGGTTGAATCAACATTGATATAATGTCAGTAATGGTTGAAACCCTAACGTTGATTCAACATGTAAGTCACCGACCACTTTCAATGTTGTTTCAATGTCAGCGTTCAACGTTGATTCAATGTTTCTGGCTGACATTGATTCAATGTTGTTTCAATGATTCTGTGTTATCTGGGAATATACTGACCAGACTTTAAACCTGCTATTATCTTAGAACAAGTTATCTTTTGTTTTATTCCAATATACAAAGGGTTTGTTCTACAGTTATGATGGTAGTTATAAGTAGTCCAGTGTGTTTCACTTCATTTGAGGTAAGACTTAATATCAATAACTCTGTTAGCATTGCATTTGACACTGTTAACATTGCATTTGACACTAAATTACATCTTTATAATTGTTGCTACTAGTTTCAATTTACTTGAGGTAAAAGTTATATTAATGACACTGTAATGACACTTAATGACTTTGTCATAACTGTTGTCACTTGTTTCACTTTACTTGAAGTAACAGTTAATATTAATGACACAGTAATAACACTTAATGACATATTCATAACTGGTGCTACTTGTTCCACTTTAATTGATGTAAAAGAAGAAAGAAAAGTCTGTTATTAAATCATTTGACCGTGTAATAAAGCTTAGTGAAATCTATTTCTTTTGCTTTATTTCAGGGAGTGGAAATATTAATCATTGTTTTGTTAAAGCTTTTGCTAGTGTAATAATTAAATCATTATGACTAGTATTATGACAAATTTATGTTAGATCATGATTTCTTGGTTAATGACAAGTTGTCATAACGAAGACATTTTGAATAATGTCAACTTTGTATTAAGTGTCATTATTTACCGAATGACGCTTTATGACAACAGTCATAACTATTCATGAAGACTTATTGATGTTCATGACAGATGTTATGTCATGTTTATGACAGTGTCATGACAGTCTTATTCAACCCCCTTCAAATAAAGTGTTACCCAATAGTGATAGTAATATTAATGATAAAATAATGGTCAGTGCAAAGTAGCCTGCAAATTTTTTGGTGGGGGGCGGTGAGGGACCTGGATAAGGGCTAGGGGGGCGCTGGTCCAAAAAAGGTTGAGAAACACTGGTCTAGAATAATGTCAAGCTGTCATAACGAAGATATTTTGAATAATGTCAACTTTGTATTAAAAGTGTCATAATTTACCGAATGACGCTTTATGACAACAGTCATAAATATTCATGAAGACTTATTGATGTTCATGACAGGTGTTATGTCATGTTTATGAAAGTGTCATGACAGTCTTATTCAACCCTCTTCAAATAAAGTGTTACCGACTTTTGTGAAGTAGCATAGGTTTCATTCACATTCCTATCACATCTGCATTGACCAGCAAACCCCTAATACACATGGACGTCATTTCTCATTTCATCCATAGCTCTCTAACCCCTCTCCCTACAGAGTGATTAAGCTATTCATCTGAGACATTCAATAACACACACACAATCACAATCACATGCGCACACACATGCAAAAAACTATCATCAAGCAGAATTACACCCACCATTAACCCTGCAACACGCCTAGCAACCAATCAATACCAGTCCACCACTGTGTTCGCGTGTGTGTATATGCTTGGCTTCTAATATCCTTTTCCCACTCAATAATTGCTGGTTGCTAATAATTGCTTGTCTGTCTGCCAAAAGGCTATTGTGTTTATTCAATGGTGTGACTATGTGTGTGCTCTTGTAACTGGGAGTGGCAGCTATTATGTTTATCCATGCAACAGTGGGCTATAAATACCAGCATGCATGAAGACATATGAATCAATTCCCTTTAAAAAGACACAGCAGATTGAACAGAAATGGCGGGGAAACTAGTAACAAAAGAAATTTGACAAAAAATACCGATGGGCGTGAAAGGAAAATAAGACTCTAAGAGATTAGAAAAAGTGTTGGTGAATGTGGTTTGTAATGTATTGTGGACACAGGTGGGTATTACATTTAACAGCTGGGTTCAGAAACAAACAGGTACTTAGTTTTATTCTAATCGGCGGGCGAGGCAGATATGTTTTATTTTTCTGCTTTATTCTCCAAAGCTTACCTGATCAGGCCACTTGGAATTTTTTTTTTTTAAAGATTTGCTAAATGTTGGAATAATTAAATTTTTTTTCTTCAAATTTAGAAATTTACATACATTCCTCTAGCATCTGAATTACCTTTGGACAAATATGTTTCCTGGAATTTTGGCCTACCTCTCCTGACAGAACTAGTGGAACTAGTCTTATTTGTGGGCCTTCACACTTTTTCTTCTCTGTTCACAGGGTTCTATAGGACTGAGATCTTTGTGATGGCTTTAAACTTTGTGAAGCTTTAACTTCCTGATTGATGTCTTGAGATGTTTCTTCAATAATGTTTCTTCAATATTTCTACATAATGTTCTTTCCATGATGTTATTGATTTTGTGCAGCAATGTCTCATGAAGTAAAACAGTCACATTAGGTGACTGCTTTGATTATGACAACAGTCAGTGTTTTCAGTCTTGTTCTTCTACAATACTCTTCCTGACACTTTGGCTGATTTCTTCAGTGTGTTTGAGGTGTTGCCCTAATGTTGCCCATCCTTGTGGACCTTCATTTAACTCAGATGTTTTGAATCAGCAGCTAATAATGCAAAGCATCTTGGTGTACTTAATCTTCTGATGTCTAAGAGAATACTAACAAACTTACTAAAGAAATTCATTCTGGTACTTAGGAAACAGAAATAGTTTTACTAATCTGAACTGACATTAAACAGGGAAAAATTAGTCTTATTTAATGTCAGACAGTAATAAAAAATATGTCTTTTCATAGATTGTGCATATTCTATTAGGATATTGAAATATACAGTTTTCAGCTGTACACTGCATGTGCAACTAACACTTACTATCCTCGTGTGTCTGCAGAAGGGTGGGTGCACTGCAGGGGCCGTCTCCAGGTGTGGTGAAGCAGAGAGTGGAACCGTAGTACCAGGTGAACTTCCTGAGACCACTGACTAATCCTGTGTGCCGGGAGCTCGGGTAGTCAGGAGTGATGGTTACCACTCTAACCTCCTCAGGAGATTGTTCAGGCCAGACCAGGAGCTGTGGTAATTTAGAAAAATAACAGCAGGTGACACAAACAATAACTAATACATATTATCAGAATCCTGCAGCAGTAATTTATTCTCAATCTACATTTTTTTATTTGTCACAGGGGCTTCAGGCCAGGGAATAATTTTTAGAATAACTCAAATTGCATTTTGTAAGCACACACATAATTGCACCTCCACATGAGCTCTGGTAAATCTTTTTATATTAGTTTAAAAATAATAAACAGCAAAACAATTTTCAGGTTCCCCTTCCAAGAAGTTATTTGAATTCTAATCATTTGCTTTTCGATTGTACCTCGTAAGCATTGCCAGTCATAACAGCGACTAATAAAAAAACAGTTTCTTATTTTCCGTCCAACTATAAACCTGATAAAAGATTTATTGTTTCTACAGTCAGTTTTGATTTAGATTAAAAAACAGCACTCTTGTTGGAGTTTCTATATTAGCTAACAAACTGTGAAATGTGAATGTTGGCAGGCTTTAACTGGTGATTACTCACAGGCAACATTAAGATGGGTTGTCAATATCTGAAGCTCCTTAGGAAAAGGTAACAAGCTAAAACCTGATGTCTTACTCATTATTATACCGAGGTTAGTTTCAAGATGTCTGTGGATTTAACCTTAGATTGACGTGGCGTTTGACCCAGCACATAAACACTCTGCATTTGTAGTAGTCTGTGAGAAATATTTATTATTAAAAGCTTTTGTGTACACATAATGAAAGTACAATAGTTTTTATATAATCTAAGTGGTTTTATTGTGTCAGTGACACTTTCATTGAAATATATTTTAATGGATGTGAATCTGACTGTATGATTGTACTGAATTGATTTTTTTTCTCCATAACAGTCAGATATGTCACTTGACTTAATTGGCACTATGAAAATAAACCAAATTGACGTGAATAGAAAATGTGGCACCAGTGAATTAACTAAAAAGACAGTTATGACTGTAGAATTACCCCACATGGGAGAATGTGCTTCTAGATTTCTTTCTCAAGAAGTTTTATTATATCTTTAAATATACTGGAAATATGTTTGGAGGGCCTGGTGTAGATTGGTTATAGGTGAAGGTCAACAGCGAGCCTTGGGCTTACATCTGGCAGTAGCCTCTTGCAGGAGACTACAAGCAGCTCTACAAGCAGTGAAACACATGGTTTGTTCTGTGAAGAAAAAATAAAACTTGCCACAGTAAGGATTCACATGCATACTTAAAATTAAATTAGCAGATCAAAATGTTTATATCTGTCATTTAAACAAAGCTGCAGTAGAAGTCTGATGACTCATCTACTTTGTAGTGCAAACTTTCCTCTATTATGATTTCCTTTCTGCACAGTGCAGTTTAGGTACTTTGAAAAAAAAGTGCTGATTTGATATCCTCAGGCACCCTGTGTTATTCCACATTCAAAGGGTGCTGAGAGGATTTAGATCTTTCCTTGATATAGTCATGTGAGGGTCTTCGGCTGGGCTGAAATCGAAACCCAAAGATTGCTAAAGAGCATGAACAGCAGCGTAAAGTGCCCGTAGCAGACTGGATGATAGATAGACAGACAGACTGAAAGATTTATGGTAGGTAGGTAAGTAGGTAGTAAATGTTATTAGCTCTGCACCGAGTAAAGTCACTTCCAAGGGCGTGAAAGTAGAAGAGAGGAAACTTGAGAGAGGAGACTTTGGTTCTTGGCGACGAGTTTACAGCTGTTATTAACTGTATTGTATATAGTCAGTGATGTGTGGGGGAGATTAAATGAGATGAGGTTTTGCTTCATTTTCACTTTTAATTAATATTATTATCTACTGCCCTTTCAACAAGATGCGCACACATACACACGCACGCACACATACACACATCCTGAAAAGCTTCATGGATTTGCAGTGGTGGATCCGGTCTTCCAGAGACATCTAACAGAAAGCATCATGAAAAAGGATAGAAAACCATATAGTATTTATTGAGGCACAGAGACAACAATATCCTCGCCGTAAAACAGAGACCCCCACACACCCCACAGTGACGCGGGTGAGAATGCAATGCATTCTTTTTGTCATGTTAATCAGTTCCTGGGAGGGGTATGGTGCCACAATGCAGGCCCAGCAAAATCCAATTCTAGAACTGGTACATGAGGATCACTCACACAGTTCATCCCTTGCACTCATTGTGCTTCTTGTTCTGCTTCCTAAAAATGATCTCTATCTCTCCTCTGAAGCGCTCATTATTTCTTCCTGGAACTGACCCGAGACTGAGCCTGGCTGAGTGAATGAGTAAACAGCAGCCCAGCGGTCCTGGGAAAATAACCATTGTGTAATAACTCCTGGAAAATGTATTTTTGTTTCAAACATTGACCTACATAAACACACTCACAGATCACCCATTATACAACAATGCTCTGTTCTTTTGGACTTTGAAAACATATCTTTATTTAGGAGCATCCACCACGATAAATGACCTGATAAATAATTGCTATTGAAATACTGATGATAGCGCTGCTGGTTTTACATCTGGAAACCTTATCATGCAGACTCAAGAGTCTCAAACTCTGGTCCAAGCCCCACTGCTGGTACCTTAGACGCTTTCATCTGCCAGGTAAAAGTGAAGTACACTCACTATGGGAAGATAAACTTAGAATTAGTGCTTAGTTTATCTAATAAGCACAGAGAAGAAAATAGCAGAATTAACCCTAATCCTCGTTGGAAAACCACTGAGGTTTAACTGCTCTGCTCTGTTTTCAGACTATGGTTACCAAATCAATCCTACTACAATGTTTTTCTCTGCATTTTGCAAATAAATACAACATTTAATTGTGAGTCATTTAAAAATGAAACTAACAGAAAATAAAACATTCTTATTACAGTAACCATTGCTGTGTTTTAAGCCTATAGAATCCATGTTGGATTTTACAAACTAATAATTGCAAAAACTCCAACTTGTAGCTTTGACCAACTTAAATCACACTTCTGACAAAAATGGAACATACAAATAAGCAACGTTCCGGCCAGCAACACTTTGGCAATTTTAAACTGATACATTTTTAAGAAAAAATGTATAAAATGTATATGTATTTTATGAATGTATTTTTTAGCAAAAAAGATGTATCACTGCAAAATCCTAAAATCTGAATTGTACTTTTTTAGGGAACGCAATACAAGAGGAAAGTAAACATATGGAGGGATGTTACAGTAACACATATTCAGGGCTTACCTTGTACCCCTGGTTGATGCCATTAATGAACTGTTGAGGTGGAGGGTTCCATGTGAAACGGATGGTGGTCGAATTAATAGCTACAACTTCCACTTCCTGTGGAGGTGCTGTGGGAACTGAACACAGGTACACAGACAAAATAAGTAGTTCAATAATTCAATAACAGGAAGTGAAAATGTAAGTTAAGAGGTAAAAAAATTCCACTGGATTTCTCAAGAAAGCATAGTTGTGTATATTTCCTACAACTCCATTGTTCAACATTTTATGTCCTGTTCAGATCTTTTTCTAATTAAAAATATCTGCTTATACTGCTGAATCTAAATGTCAGACCAACTCATCTGTGCTAAGCTGCAAGATGACCTAATTTCTCTAAACAATGACATCCAATATGTTGCAATTTGCATTTATGTATTTTGCATATTATTAACTTTGAAATGACTTAATAAAGGTCTATTACAAACTGGGTTTAAACAATGGGTCACTGGATGAATCCAGAAGCCAGTTAGCTCCTCTCACATTAATCAGTTCGACCTCACAACACATAGCACCATTTATTGATTAAAGCAGAGGGATCTCATGAAAATCTGACATTTTATCCATATTAACATCTTAACTTGCAACAGGTACTCCAGTGACTGAGCACCACACTTGCATCTTTTTATCTGAAACAACTCTTCTACCAGACATCACACATACTTCCTTCAGTCAGCATTGTTTTAAATGTGTTAAAATCTGAGATGTCCACATGACTAACCTTGCTTGGATTTAGGTATTATTTGATTTCTTTTGATTAATTAATTTTGATAAATATGACACACTGTTTTGTAAAAGTATTCATGTCCTTTAAACATTTCCACATTTTTATAAATATATCCATAAACCTGACTGTGTTTTCTTGGCATTTTATGCAATAGACCAACACAGAAGAGTGGACAATTGTGGACAAAAACAAACAAGTAAATTATTAAAATTAATAATAATTTAAAGTATGGCATGCATTTGTACTCAGTCTCCTTTGCTCTGATACCCCTCAATAAAATCCATCAAAAGCAACTGCCTTCAGAAATCACCTAAGTAAATGGAGGCAACCTGTACTGCTGTTCTGTGGAAGCCCTCAGAGATTTGTTAAAGAATATTAAAGAACAACCAGCATCATTGAAGATCCAGGAACACAGCAGACAAGTTAAAGTTCAATCTGTAATCTGAGGAGGAGCTGCTGAAATTCACAGCTCAGGTGGGAGAATCTGACAGCAGGGTAACTACTCACTCTGCACTGCTCAGATCTGGACTTTATGTAAGAAAAAGCCTCTTAAGAAGAGTGGCTCAAAGAAAAGGAAAAGGAAACTTTTTCACTTAGGTCAGTCCTGACGATGAAGCATGGTGGGGTGGTGGCAGCATCATGTCAGCATGCTTTTTCAGTGTGGACAGGGAACCTACTCAGCGTTGGAAGCTGGGTGGAGCTAAGTACAGAGCAGTCATGGAGGTATACCAGTTAGAGGCTGGGAAATATACGGGAAAGGGACAAAATTCACCTGAAAACACATACCCAGAGCTCCAACATAAAGGTTTACATCAAACAATATTCATGTGTTAAAATGGCTCAGTCAAAGTCCAGACCTAAATCCAACTGACGTCTTGTGCCAAGAGTTGAAAACTGATGCTTAACAAAAATTTTCATCTAATATGACTGAGTGAGTTATTTTACAAAGAATGAGACTTAGTTCTGTAGATGTGCATAACTGGTTGTATCTGTAGTAGCAGTGAGATGCTCTAATGACTCTAGGGGGCATGATTATAAAAGTGAGCACACTTACCAGATTTAAATTCATAAAATATTTTGAAAACCATGTACTGTATCATTTTTCTCCCAAATCAAAATAATTCAGTACTTTTTTCTGCTCGTTTAGTAGATTGTATAATTGTTTTTTTGTTGTTGTTGTTTTATTGATGTATGTTACAGACAATGAGTCTGAAGAGATTTTTTCCTGTATAAATAAAGGATTCTAATAACATATCATATATCACATGACCTCACAATAAAGATTTCAGGGCAAAAACTAGAATTTATAACATCAAAGCAATGCTCTGAAACTACAGCAGAACAGAAAACACTTTGCAGAGTCAGTACAATCTATTAATGAAAAAGATTCAAAATACAAATATTTCACTATCCTCCTGCTATATAAACATCTAACTGCCAGTCTGTGGTGGCTCTGTGAAAACTACCAGAGCAGCTATTCAGTGGCAGAGAAAGAGAATCCATCATGAACGACTATTAAACCCAGAGAGAGGTAGAGAGGAGTGATCGTTAATCGTGTGTCTGTATGTGAGTTTGTGAGCATGTCATAGTGGTTATATGTTAATGGGTTTATACTGCAACTCTAAAGCCTGGCTGTTGCATGATGGGAATGCCCTCTAAATCAGATTTTTTAACTAAAGGGGCTATATGACACTGGCATATATAAAGAAAACGCACAAACAGATTCTTCAGGCTGGAACGATATTCAAAAAACTTCTGCAATAGTGAGAGGCATGAGAAACGACAGGAAGAGTAAGAGGACAGAGAGGCAGACAGGAGATTAATTGATATTAAAGATGTTCTCTCAGTCTCTGCCATGCCGACCCTCCTCCCGGGGAGCAGCTCTTTGCCCCTCGCAGCTCACAGCTCCAGATAAAACTCTAAACTATGCCCTTCGGGGTAATCTCAGTATGCGCCAACTCCCGAGGCTGCTTGTGAGAGAGCAGGAGAAAAGTAATGTTATCAGAGTTTAACACAGACTTCAACCATATCCTCTCAGAGACATTGAGAGGGAAGAAATGTCCAATCCATCACAGCCACTCCCATTAAAGCACATTAGAATAATTAATGAGTCTAACTCTCTCTCCTGAGTCTATAAACCTGTCTCCAACTCTTGTAATGATGACTGTGAGTTCTATGTTCACATGTGTGAGTGGATCCACTCATCTTTAATAATTATAATATAACATTGGAGTAAAAATCAGCAAGAGACAAGAACATGTTTAAAGAAGATTAAACCTTACAACCATTTCTGCTCATCTTTCTTTTTTTCATGCTTATATTTCCTTCCTTGTTTACATTATTGATTTTTTTTATAGAGTTGAATGTGCATTCCTGGGAGCAGCCATGTTTCCTAAAATAAACACACTATTATCTGTCAGATTCTATATCTATGGAGCTGTTGGAAAACTCTTTCCCCATCAATTCCCTCCATCCCGCCACGCCTCCTGCTGCTTGTTAGCCAGATGGAAGATGAACTGGAATCCCGTCAGCACATCCTGGGTTGCCCTTAGGGTCTCCTCCCAGTCGACTGAAAAGTGCTTTGGCTGCTAGGGGATGCCTCGGGGGCAACTTTAATATAACTCAGAACAGCATCAACTGGCTCTTACTGTAATACTGAAAGGTTTTGAAGCTGCAGAGAGAGCCAGCATGTACTTGTCAGTCAACGGATCAGAACATTAAAAACAGGTGAGAGGAGTGGATCATGTCATCATTACATCATCCCTGTCTGTCAGGTCTGCTGTTGCTACAACAGATGTGCAGCTCTTTGGAGTTCATCAAATGTACTTGAACCCACTGTATCTTATCTCAAGACACAGTCGTCCAGGACTAAAATTACTGCATGTCCTGGAATCCTGCTGAATAAATTCAGCACAATTTATTTCTGTAAGCAGCGATGATTGAAAATGTTCTGTATATTTGCTGTGAGAGGCATAAATGAGGAATAAAAATGTGCGTGTGCATCTCCACCGACCTCCCTGCAGCGTGTACTCTGTGACAGGCCGGCTGTAGACGCCCAGGCCAGCTCCTGTGTAGGCAGCCACCTGAATCTGGTACTGAGTCCAGATGATGAGGTCCTTCAGCAGACAGTAGTTAGTCTCTGGGCTGCTAATATTCTTCTCTTGGTATTCCCCCGGCAATCCAGCCAGACGGTACCTAAAGACACACATAAAAGCTTGTAAATGCATAAAAGCTTGTAAATGGATATTGGAATTTCTTGTGCAGGAGACATCACTGCCGAATGATGCTCCTGTAATAAAACACAGAACTTATCAGATAAGAATTGTTCCCTCTAGAAAACCAAAACCTGAATCCCAAAGCCTTGTCTTTGGAGTCAACCAAGACACAAGAGCTCTGGAGAAAAAAACACCAGTACTTTCAGGACTTTTTTAGTTTCAGGACAGGATAGTTTCTTTAGGAAACATTGTGCATCACAAAGTGGCCATCAGATGTTAACCCAGAGCAGTTGTTTGTGCTCATATCTCAGCATTTGCAGTCAGAAGGAATCATTAACACAAAATCCAAAATCAGTTTTGGAAGCTAAGCAATGCAAGGCTCTAAACCTGGAAGTTGTTTTTGCAAGAAATATATCTTGTGAAATTATATACTATAATCTTTGAGTTACACCACAAACTTTCTCCTTTTCCTGTTCTTCTCCCTCCTTGTCAGTTGAAACAGTGTGAAGTCTTCATATTGTATTAACCACCATAGCAAAAACATTTTGCATTTGCAATAGCTCACAGTTTCCTTCAGTAAACCAGCTTATGTGCAATGTGGAGGTGTGGGTGCTTCTCTCCTTTGGGGATGTCTATTGAATACGGACAGCAGCACATGCATGTGCAATTATCACACTGCACTGGTGTGATAATTGGGATTTGTTGAGTGTTTTCATCACAGCCAGACCAACGGTAGGCCACAATGCACACTAATATTCATGCGCAGTCGAGGGAATTTTAACTCACTACTGGTTAATGTGTTTTTCACTGCAAAAGACTACTTACAGTCTGCAGAGACTTTGCTAATTCTGGCTTTATGGTCTTTTTAAGCCTTCACAACTTAAAAATCAATGTCAAGTGGAAAACAAACCAACATTCAGATTGAACTGATCACTAAAAAGCAGTAAAGGATAAACATCCTGGAAGCAAAATGTTAATGAGCAGCCAGAGCCAGGAGGAGGGCCTAGTGTAATTGTATACTAGTATTTATCATGCATATTTCTTCCTTTATTTTATAAATGGGTCTTTTCTGCACAAGTCAAGACCTTTTAAAGATCACTAAAGACGATAAGTCTCTAATTTCCTTTCCAAATAGTGCACATTGATGGCTTTTGCTTTAGTATGTGATTTAAACGATCATTTAAAAGAATAGATGACCCACCGAGAGACCAGGGAAGTGCATTATTACTTCAGTTTTGTTCATATCTGATAGAGCTGAATGGAGCAATAATCCCCATGTCAGCATTTTAATATGACACCTATTCTCTATAACAGGATGTTCCAACAATGCACTGGCTGCATCAGCACTCAATCACACATACTATTGCACACCCACGCACGCACGCACACACACACACACGCACACACACACACACACACACACACACACACACACACACACACACACACACACACACACACACACACACACACACACACACACACACTGACAAATACAAATTCTGAGTATGCACTGGGGGCCGACATCAGTTCTCTGCAGAGGAAAGAAGATAACCTCTCTACTTTCTATCTCTACCTGACACTCTGGGAGACGAAGAGGAGGCGGACGAGAAGGAGGAGGAGTGGGGCCAACGGAAAAGAAAGAAAATGGAGAAAATAGAAAAATAGGAAGAAAAGAGTGAGAAACTGGCAGCTGACACAAGAAGAAAAAGGAATCCAAAAGGGGAGGAAAGAGGGAGTTGGAGGCTGTGTCCTACAAAGCTGAAATGATACAGCGGGGATGTCTGAGTGTGTATTGCTGTTTTTTAACTGATTTCTGAAGTGGAGCCAGTGAAGTAGAATAAAAACTTGATAATTTCAACTACAATTATATGCAAATGTGTGTGTTTGAGACAGCTGATGACAGTTTGATTACACGGACAGTGTGTCATACTTTAGGTAGACATTACAGAAGAGGAGATCAGCCCAAGGACAGCAGCAACATCCTCAAAGAGCACTCGTCTCTGCATGTGAAAGTATGCAACCAGGTGTGGTTTTAAAATCTCTACATTGTGTGTAGAGATTTCTATTCCAAATATATATCAATGTGTCGCTAGAGAGAACTTTACCACTGATCTGTGTATTTTGTATAAGTGTGCAAACATCTTTATTGATTGATGAAAATTAATATCCGTCCATTTATCATCTACTATTTACTATACACATACAAATGTCAATAACAATACAATAAAAGTGGAATAATTTAATGGTTCCAAATGTTTTTTTGTTTTTTTTCTCTAAAATATTTCAACGTTAGTCATTTAGCCAATTCAAAAAAAAATTGATAGTATCTTGAACAGCATTTCATCACTTGTTTCTCAATAAATAAGTCTGTATAGCTATTTCTTACCAAGAGATTTTTTTTTTAATTTTACATATTTGGTCAAAGTTTCACTATGTCCTTAGAGTATAACATGAGACAGATAATGTGTGAAAAAAAATCAACCTCTTCTTGGCTCCTTGCAGTGTTCCTACTGCCATCTGCAGAACTACGCAGCTCCCAGGCAGGAACAACAAATCAGAGGCTGGAAGAATATGTGAATTGATATGCTGTGTACATGCTGTTCACTCCCCAGTAGCTGTTGTTTATTAGTCTTATGCTAGAAATTACATTTCCAACACCATTTAAAATGTTCCACTTTTATATTTCTGTCATTTTCCCAAAGGTTGTGGGCACCAAAACAGACGCTTTGTGTTTTCTGGTCAGTTGACATGGCCTGGAAATTCTCCCAAGTATAATTTTGACTTTAACCAAGCCAGGAAAGGCCTGCAGTGATTTAGATTATTTTTCGGGGTTCTTCTCTGAGCTACTGAATTAATGATAAGTCTGCTCTGGTAATTATCTTTTACTAAATTATAAAGCTGAGGTGATGGTGTTTGGACCCAAGCCCAAAATGGTAGCTCAGTCCCTTTCTGTTCATGGCTTTAGCCACACTCATGAAGCCAAATTGATTTTGTTCTTGGCCTTTCTAAACATTTTAAGAACATTACTAAAACAGCACTTTTACAAATTAGGAATATTGCAAAAATCAGCTAATTTATAGCTGATGTAGAAACTCTTATTCATGCCTTTGTCTCCTGCCATCTTGATTATTGTAGTTCTTTATTTTCTGGTCTACCTCAAAGTTCTCTCCATCATCTTCAACTTACAGAAAACACTGCAGCTGGAGTTCTCACAAGACCCCATGAATATCAGCACATCACTCCTGTTCTGTCCTCATTGCATTGGCTCCCGATAACTTTAAGAAATGACTTCAAAATTTATTTTTTTTAAAAATCTCTGAATAGTCTTGTATCAGCATATTTAACTGAGTTTCTTACCCCTTACATCCTTTCTGGTAAGCTCACATCCTTAAATCAGCTACTACTTTCCACTCCCAGAGCTGGACTGGTGACAGAAGAAGGAAGGGCTTTCATGGTCAAAGCTCCTGATTAGTGGATTGATCGTCCTCTAAATATCAGACAGGCCTCTTCATTGTCTTCTTTTAAATTATGGATTAAAACTTACTTGGATAATAAGACTTTTAATGTGTGAATTACTATTATTATTATTATTATTATTATTATTATTATTATTATTATGTTTTTCTTGTCTGCTTTTCAACTTCTTGTGATTGGGGGATGATGTTTTTTTGTTGTTGTTGTTGTTGTTTTTTTGCCTACTTTATATTGTCATATTGTCAGAGAGGTTCCAGTCATTTATTCCACAGGTTTGATTGTAAACTGGCCTGGATGTGACTTGTGAATTTAAGCCAGGACAAGTTGTTATTTAATAATTAAATCATGACTTAAATAGGTGAGCAGTTATATTTTCAGATAATGTTAGGATAATATGGATAGCTTTTCCCCTTAATAAGTGCAATCATATGAAAATGCTGCATGCATTTTTGTATTCACTCAGGTTATCTATGTGTGGTATTTAAATTTACTGATGATCTGAAACATTTAAGTTTCTGCTCTGTACAAATGAAACGAACGAATGAATGAATGAATGAATGAACTTGTTTAATCCCAGAGAAATTCACAAATTTCAGAACAACATGCAAACTGCAGACACATATATATACACTATATAAAAGTGTTTCTCAACCTTTTTTGGGCCAGTGCCCCTCTAGCCTTTATCCAGGTCCCTCACCGCCCCCCACCAGAGAATTTGCAGGCTACTTTGCACTGACCATTATTTTATCATTAATATTACTGTCACTATTGTAGATGTTTTGATTTTTATGCTTGTTTCTGTATTTATCATCAACAATTATTTCCCAGAGAACAAAGAAGCCATGGGAATAGAAATTATTGTCACAGGTGTCTACAAAAAAATGCAATGAACATTCAAGTTAAAATAGGTAGGTCTAACAGCAGCCAATCAGAGTGGAAAAAATATTCTTATTTTGTGCCATTTTCTAGTTGTTAAATCTTGTACAAAATGTTCAGATAAAAGATGAACAACATGCCAGTTTAAACTTTGAACTATTTGCAAAACGACTGAGCTCTGCAACATTAAGACATGGATAGAACCGTAACTACATACGTAACTCTTCTTCTCTTCAGTGTTTCTGTCAGTTTCTGGCGGTGCAGCTCTGTGCTGCCTTCAGGAGAATGGGACATCAGAGTATCATCTATAAAACTTCACCCACATGGCATTTATGGTGCAAACCAGAGCTTTCAGTGAAAAAACAAAAGTTCCAGGTCCTTTTAATGCTGTTCAAATATGAAACAGAAACATGGATTATATCTTTATATAGACCTGTCTATTGATTTATAGATTAATAGTTTTACTGGACAGAAATTACAAAGAACAAATCTGGTTCTTAATCAAATCCTAATGAGTCAAATTGAAAGTGTCATGGAGTCATCAGCCTCATGACAATAACATTGACATGAAAAATAATATTGAAGAAATATATCAAATCTAATTAAAAACATATATAAGTGATAAGTTATTTACTGTTATGGTCTGTAAGATATATTTATTCTCAGTATTAGATGTGGTCTCAACAAACCCATGGCACTTCAACAATATTATTTTACCTTTTATCTGGAAATGGTGCCTGTTTATTCTTGCCATACCAGTTTATTCCTCTGTATTTACTTTAGTTTCTTAGTTTATTCTTGCATTTTGTTCTTCATTAATTTCTATTTATTTTTCTCTGATTAGTATTATCCTCTCTTGGTTTATTGCTATGTCCACTTTAGTTTCTTTCCTGTTAGATTTATTTTATCGTTTATTGACCATCATTAATCTTCACTCATCACCTGAAGCGCTGCCTAATCATCATGTGTTTCACATCATGTGTTGATTTTTCACTGTCCAGCATCGGATTCTCTGTTTTTATGCCATAATTCACATCTAGTTCGTCGCTCCGTTTTATGTCCCGCTTCTCCTGTTTCAGAGGTTTTTTTTTACCCCCAAAGGAGCGCAGCGGTCGGGAAACGTATCGATGGGGAAAAGGCAGACTGACATAAACCTCATATAACAACGGAAACTATTTCTGCATTCTGATTATTGAAATTTAAAAGTGCTGTGGTACCTTTGTTCCATCACACCTGTTTCATACCGGACCACTTACAGCTCCGGTGTTAACGCTATAAAATGAACGCTCTCTATCGTGGTGTCACCATGGAGGGATTTCTTTATTTCTTTATTTAAATGGGTTCATTTTTCAGAGGGATACAAAGTGAGGTGATTTTAGCTACCAGTAGCAGGAGAACGGAGCTGCGCCAAGAAGCTCCGTTCTAACAAAACAATGAATAGAAGAGCTGCCATGTATATTGTTGCAGCCAAGCATGGTTTAATGTTACACAATACAGTTTTACCAAGTTGCTCAAAGTCTAAACTGGTATTGTTGTGCATTTAAGGTGTAAAGTTTACCTTCGACCAAACGCCCCCCAAAGGCATCCCAGCGACCCCCTTTTGTAAAAATGTCCGCCAGCGCCCCCTGCTGTCCTCTGAACGCCCCTGGGGGGCGGTACCGCCCACGTTGAGAACCGCTACTATATAGTACAGGTGCTGGTCATAAAATTAGAATATTGTGATAAAGTTCATTATTTTCCATAATGTCATGATAAAAATTAAATTGTCATATATTTTAGATTCATTGCACACCAACTGAAATATTTCAGGTCTTTTATTGTTTTAATTTTGATGATTTTGGCAAACAGCTCATGAAAACCCAAAATCCCTGTCTCAAAAAATTAGAATATTATGAAAAGGTTCTCTGAACGAGCAATAAAAATAATCATCTGAATCAACAAAGTAACTCTAAACACCTGAAAAAGATTCCTGAGGCCTTTAAAAACTCCCAGCCTGGTTCATTACTCAAAACCGCAATCATGGGTCAGACTGCTGACCTGACTGCTGTCCAGAAGGCCATCACTGACATCCTCAAGCAAGAGGGTGAGAAACAGAAAGAAATTTCTGAACGAATCGGCTGTTTGCAGAGTGTTATATCAAGGCACCTCAGTGGGAAGTCAGTAGGAAGGAAAAAGTGTGGCAGAAAACGCTGCACAACGAGAAGAGGTGACCGGACCTTGAGGAAGATTGTGGAGAAGGGCCGATTCCAGACCTTGGGGGAAGCAGTGGACTGAGTCTGGAGTAGAAACATCCAGAGCCACTGTGCACAGGCGTGTGCAGGAAATGGGCTACAGGTGCCGCATTCCCCAGGTCAAAGGTCAAGCCACTTTTGAACCAGAAACAGCGGCAGAAGCGCCTGACCTGGGCTACAGAGAAGCAGCACTTTGGACCACTGTTGTTCAGTGGTCCAAAGTGCTTTTTTTGGATGAAAGCAAACTTTGCATGTCATTCGGAAATCAAAGTGCCAGACTCTGGAGGAAGACTGGGGAGAAGGAAATGCCAAAATGCCAGAAGTCCAGTGTCAAGTACCCACAGTCAGTGATGGTCTGGGTGCCATGTCAGCTGCTGGTGTTGGTCCACTGGGTTTTATCAAGGGCAGGATCAATGCAGCAGCTATCAGAAGATTTTGGAGCACTTCATGCTTCCATCTGCTGAAAAGTTTTATGGAGATGAAAATTTAATTTGGTCTGGAATCGGCCCTTCTCCACAATCTTCCTCAGGGTCCGGTCACCTCTTCTCGTTGTGCAGCGTTTTCTGCCACACTTTTTCCTTCCTACTGACTTCCCACTGAGGTGCCTTGATATAACACTCTGCAAACAGCCGATTCGTTCAGAAATTTCTTTCTGTTTCTCACCCTCTTGCTTGAGGATGTCAGTGATGGCCTTCTGGACAGCAGTCAGGTCAGCAGTCTGACCCATGATTGCGGTTTTGAGTAATGAACCAGGCTGGGAGTTTTTAAAGGCCTCAGGAATCTTTTTCAGGTGTTTAGAGTTACTTTGTTGATTCAGATGATTATTTTTATTGCTCTTTCAGAGAACCTTTTCATAATATTCTAATTTTTTGAGACAGGGATTTTGGGTTTTCATGAGCTGTTTGCCAAAATCATCAAAATTAAAACAATAAAAGACCTGAAATATTTCAGTTGGTGTGCAATGAATCTAAAATATATGACAATTTAATTTTTATCATGACATTATGGAAAATAATGAACTTTATCACAATATTCTAATTTTATGACCAGCACCTGTATATATACAGTGTATACTATATATATATATATATATATATATATATATATATATATATATATACTACTTTAATACTTTAATGTACTATGTGCTACGACTGATTGGTGTCAGGATAACAACATTCCCACATATTGTTTGTTTTCTTTCTTTAAACCAGGATTTAAACCAGACCAAGATTACAGTGTTTGTTTGGCGTGGGTTCACCTTAGGACATATCCTCGGAGGATGCCGTTAAGCTCGGATTCTGGAGGAGGCTGCCACTGGACCATAATGGACTGGTTTGTGCGACCGCTGGCCACAATGTTATTAGGGGGAGCACTCGGCGCCTCTTCTCGAAGCATCATCCTAGGACAAACACAAAAACAAAGGAAGGAATAAAAAATGAGAAACAGACAGACAACATATTTGATCAAATTTATAATGAGTTTCTTTGGGATGTTACAGATAAAGTCCAACTGTGGAATCATACAGCGACAGTCTCTTCAGTAACAGGCTAAACAGTGTCTTCATCTTTTTTCCTCTTGCACAGACTGTTTACTGATATAAATCAGCAAGAGATCACTAATAGGCAGAATTAAAAGCATTTATCAAGCTTAAACAACAACAATTTGAATACGTTAACAAAACTAAACATTAAAAACATTGGCTCCTTGCAGTAAACTAATGGTAACTAATGCTTATTGTCTCCTCATTATGGCAGCAGTTGGCAAGAGGAACACTTACAACAACTGTGTTTAAATTCTGACTTTGATACAGGAATAAAAAGGATAACCATAAGGTCTCAGGGTATGATAGGGGCCAAAACATGATGTGTGAATCATCTTCAGATCAGCTACTGCTGTAGAGTACTTCTGGTCTGTAGGGATCAGTATTTATTAAAAGAGTATTTTATATTTTCCAGGCATATAGTGCCATTTTATAGTACAATCAAGTAACTATGTTACCTTCAGTTATTGTAAAAATACTGTATACATTAAGCACAAATTCAAAGAAATTTGAATTTGCAACTTGACACTTAAATTGGGCTTTTCTTTCTTCAGGAAGCTCCTATTTGTTCTGCCACTCTGCTTTCAGCAAGTCATCGCAACAGTGCGTATTATGCCATTTATGAAAAAACATCAGACTTGCATAGTGATTTTCAACCATCAAAGTGTTCTCAAAGATACTTTATGCGCACTGGAATGAGGAGTGGTTTCTATGATTAGCTTAGAAGACGCACAGTTCCACCAGGTGTTTGCTTATTTCTGCCACTAGGCACAGGAAGGAGTGCTTTGTGAGGCGGATGTTTGGCCAGAAACTACAGCTCCAAGGAGGAGTTTTGTGAGAGCAAGCATTTAGACAGTCCTGAAAGGTTGCCACAGGAGATCCAAAGATTCCTCAAATAAAAGCAACATTCCAGCTATGACTTTCATGAGGAAATAACATTGTGACATGATATAAAGCTTATAAAAGTCAATTTTTCATAATACTCGCCCTTTAAAAGCAGTCCAAGAAAGAAACAGTGGAGAATTGGATACAGGCTAATGGGTGGCCAAGGTTCACCGACACATGTGAGGAGTGTAGGCTGGGTTGTGTGGTTTAATATTATGTATCTTCATATCAATAGGTTCTGAGCACTGTCCACCATGGAAAGCACCAACAATGGGTGCATCAGCATCAGACCTGGACTACAAAGAACTAAAAGAAGTTAGCCTGGATATCAATCCAGGCTAACTTGTTATAAACTTGGCGTTTACAAAATGTTATTCATCAGAATAACATTTTGTCTTACTTCACTTCGATGATAAGTGTGTGTGCATCACTTACTGGAACAAAGCTGCACTCCTGGCAAAACCCAAGACAGAAGAGAAGGTGTGATATCTTTTGCAATGTTCTGCTGGAAAACTTTGAGAGGTTACATCGCCTGTAACAGCCTCGCTAAATATTTCTGCACATTAAATATTCCCCTCTTTCCTGGGAACTGCATTCTCTGATATCTGTGGGATTTGTTTTAGAATAGTTTGAGGGGTTGACTTGGTAAATCTAAATCCATTTGACTATCTGTGGGGATGTACTGAACAAACAAGTCAGATCCATGAAGTTCCCCCTTCACAGCTTACTGGACTTAAAGGAACTGCTGCCAACATCTCAGTGCCAGATACAACAGAACATCTTCTGGGTGTTTAAGTATGAAATGGTAGAACAAATTGATCCAGATCTTTTGGTATTACTTAATCAGTGTGACGTAATGCTGTGCAACAGAACTGTAATTGAACTGTAACATTTCAGTATTCTCAAGTCTATGCTTAAAAACAAGAAAACTTTGGAGCTCAAGGGAGGTGGATTTTATATTTTGGAAAATTTGACCTTATTCAACCTCAGTCCATAAGCTCAGTTACAGTAGATGAGCAACACAATGTGACAGCATAAGATAGTTAAATCAACTCTAGTATAAAACGAGCAAAGACCTTGGCGTTTTATTTTGAGAAAGGCAGTATGATTCCTCAGTGCTTTTGCTCGGCTTCAATCTCTCCAAACTGTCTCCTCATTTTTTATGTTGACATTTTGAACCACTTCTCAAATTTTTTCCCACCCAATCTTCAAACTTCTTCTACCTTTTATACAACATGTCCTTTGGCCTCAATTATTTCATGCTTCTATCTTTTACTCATCTCCTTTCCCCTTCTCTGCCCTCAAACTTCACCCGTGATTAAAGCCCTGCAGCCTTCACATGACCAGTTAAGCGCACAGGCTGTGCTGGTCACCCTCTGGCTTTGCTGTAAGCAGTTCAGCAAACATAATCAGAGCCATATGTGCAAACACATACACATGCACACACACATAATCATCATACAGACACACATTTCTCCCCGGCTTAAGACAGGCTGTTACATCTGATGGCTGTTTCCCTTCCTTGGATTACGCCTTGCAGTTTACATTACCTTGTCCCTGAAGCCCCACTTGCTTCCCCTATGTGCTCCAATTCCCCTCCGAAACATTCTCGTTAAGTTATTGAACCATTAGCTGCGATATGACTGCCTGTTTTTGTGTGCCTGATTCTGTATGTGTCTATAAATGAGTACGTTGTTCTATATGTGTGCATGAAAGCAGGGGTGTGAAAGCTGTTAGCAAGAGACTGTACAGGCGGATATATAGCACAGGCCAGTGGTTTTACAGCTGTGCTTTACTTCCATTAGGTTAGAAACTGTCAGACACCTGGTGCTTCAGGCATACAAGCACACATAGAAACACACACTGGCTAATGGGCCTTATGTGAACGAAATGGGAATAAAGACAGCGCCGTACAAATTGGGCATATATAATCCTGAATTGTACAGCTGCTTTTGACTGCAATTGATGATGCAGGTCAAACACATACACAGACTTATGCCACACAAACATATGAATGGCTTTACACTAGAAGCAGAAACACAAATTCCTTTTTCTGTAGGGAAATACAAACCACAAAATGGCGCATTTACTCTGACTGGCGTAAATATTCACAAACAACTTTAATTTGGGAATGACATCTTGCAACATTATTTCCATGCATTGAACTTTTCCACCTGAATTTACAATTTGCAGAAGCACTTTTTCAGAGAAACTAAATAACCAAACGTTTTTGCAGATATAGGTTGCTCCCTAACATATCTGCAAAATGGCCGAATTTGTTTCTGTGCAAATTGCCCTGATGGCGGTGGGCCCACATGGGTTTGCCCATTTAGGGCCCATGTAGGCTGTGGCCCTACATGGGCAAACCCATGTGGGGCCACCGTGGAACAGCGAACAAACCTATATGGGACCCATATGTCTGCCCACCTTTCCCCCATATGGGGCCGTAGAATGGCGCCTACTGCAGTTGAATTTTCCTGGTCACAGCGGCGCAGTTTGGTTGATGCCTACGTCACAGGCCCACATTGGCATATTTTCCCTTCTATAATGGTCAGGGGCCTCATGCATAAAAGAGTGTGCAGTTTTCACACTAAAACTTGGCATACGGAAAAATTTAGAAAGTGTGGCGCACAATTTACTGCATGTTTATGTCTGTTAAGGCTAAGATGGAACGGCACTGAAAGCAAACCATTCAGACTACGAATACAATCGAGACACAATCAGATGACTTATTATCCCGCGATAATAACTCAATAGTCCATTGAAAAACCTTATAACCTTGTATGAAAGCAGAAAGTACGGCGGCCACCGTAAAAAGGCTTACAATATTCAATTATGCCGCATGAACTGATCAGTAGATTATTGCGAGGGAATGCAAAAAAAAAAAAAAAAAATTCTCCATGTCCCGTGGAGGGCTCCGTAATAAGGTAACCTCACAAACATAAAAAAATAATACATTTTAAAGAAAGAAAAAAATTAAAATACTAAAAATAAGAAAGTAAAGAGATCGTGCAAATGCCTATTAGAACGGTAGCGCATTCAGTTGGGATTTAAAGTCAGACAGAGAGTCAGAGAGTCACTTGAGTGGGTAAATTGGACGTTTATTTTAAATGGTGGAATCATGTGCATATTGTACAATTACAGAATAGAGATGCTTTATGTCCATAAAGGCGCATTCACAAAGCGGGTGGCTCCAATGAATGCAGCTGGACCGGCACTGGTACCACACAGCTCTTTCTTTAAGTTTTGCTCAGAGCTCCGGGACGATCTGAGCAATCTTAACGCTCACAAACCATCATCAACATTTCCCTGTAAATCAATATAATTCAGTATATAATCAATGGCTCTCTCTGAATCCGTCCATTGTCGATGTTCTCCCTCAGAACCAAAGCACTCCACAATTACGCGGCTCACCTTTATGCAGCTACATACATACGGGATTGTCTACACACCTTGATCACCTTAAAAATAATCAAACCTGTTTGGAGTTAATCTGCTGATCCAGCCCTGTTTTCTTTTTTCAATGAGAATTAAATTACCCCACAGATACATTTCATGCTTTTCGGCGCACTGTCCAATCTTTATGAGACAAAAACTGAGGAAATGTATTATTTACATTCTAGTGAGGTTTTCACATCCTTTTATTTTTATTTTCTTTATTTTGTGTGCGTCTTAGGTTATTGTATGGAAAATAAATGCGGTTCAGTTTCATCGTTTACATTTAAACAATATTAAAATCATGAAAAACGAAAAAAACATTGGGTTCGATGCTTCCTGGTCTAAATAACTGAATGTAGTCAGATTTCAGTGTATTTAGGTGAGTTTTGATGCTAGTTTGATATTGTCCACAGAAAAAATTTGCGTGGCAGCTGCACATTTTCACGCCAGGGAATAAGTGTGCGTATATTTACTTTGACACAAAGTAAAGTTTATACATGCCGACTTGTGCGTAAAATATGGCGCCGCACATTTTTTGTGCGCACGCATGCCTTATGCATGAGGCCCCAGATCTGACTGGGAGTTTTTTGCAGCCCCTACAGAGTTACTATGAGCCTCTTGGTTGCCATTCATAATAATCATCTATCTCCTTGTTCAGTCTGTAGGGTTAGGTCCACTTAAGTCTTGGTATGTCTGGAGTAGTGCCATTATCTTTCCATCTTCAGATCATGGATTGAGCAGAGCTAAGATGTTCAAGGCTTGGGATATTGTTTTATAATCTAATTCTACTTTAAACTTATTCATGTTTGCTTTTACCCTACTTGTGTATTATTGGGCTCAATGAGGTTGTTTACAGAAACTTGCTACATTTTATTTTGTAAAAAGAATTTGAAAACTACTAATAATATTCCTAAAACTCAAAAAGTGCGTTGAATTACCATTGTGATGTGATGATATCTGAAAATTTCAAAAGAAACAGTTTTGAAAGGCAGATAACTGGTAAATAGTTCAGTGTGCAGTGTATTCACAAAGATGATTCATTGGAAAATGAACATAATTAATCTATTATTTCAAAAGTTGACTCTCCTCATCTCATCGTAAAGCCTTCACAGTCATGTTCAGCAACCAAACAACATAGTCCGTAACTTAAAGCTGTGTGACACACTTTCTATGTCCCTTGTTAAAAGGGAAAAGAGGACATTTCCTGCAGGAAGTGCTCATGTTCTCTGGTCTGTGAGGGAAAAATGTGTTAGAGTGAGTGTGCATATGTCTCATTTTCTGTGCATAGGGATTTAAGAAAAGTTTCTATTTGTGTCATTCTCAATAGTTTAATGCATGCTGGGTTATTTGCTGAATCCAAACATACCATGGTTTTTAAAGTTAATGGTGTTACTGGGATATGGCATCTCCTAGGATTCCTGCAAATTATCCATGTCAAAATGTCACATTTCCTAACTATTTTTTACAGTATATTTAAGAATAACACATTTACCTAAAATTTCACAAATTATGAAAACTTCACAATGCTGCAGAGGCCTTTTGATTCAGCTGTGAGGGAATGAATGATTCACTACATTCGGTCCAACTTACATTAGCTTTATTTTAGAATCAATAACACTTAGTCTTATCAGATCTGGACACTACAGATTACAGATACATACAAATACAGATTCTTTGAAGTGCAGCTTGAGATCTGTAACAAATCTTTAATTGTAAAAATTCAATTTGATCACTTTAATTTGTAAAAATTCATTTTGATCCTTTTAAATTGTAAAACGCTTTGCTTGGTATCTAAACCAAACCTGGTTTGAAGCCCCAATGGGCTCTTTGCACCTACGGCGTTGACGTCACATCTCCAGGAGCTAATCTGGCTCACTTGTTTCCGCTTTGAGTTACCATGGCTGGTAGAAAAGACTAAGTCGTATTTCAGATGCAGAAAACGCAATACTATGAACGTTGTTGTCTTCCTAATATAATGGGCTTTTAAGTTTTCATTAATTTCCAAGCGATCCTGAATTAAGAAGATGGTGGCTTGTAAATATTTGCCACTACCAGTTAAAGCTTACGCTGCACAACACAAAGTTTGCAGCCTTCACTTCACTCCGGATCAGCCTAAAAATACCAGGGATACGGATGGTAAATAAAGGAGCCTCCCTGAGTTATTTCCATGGAATCACTTCTGTATTCAGCCTGAAAGAGCGAGTTTATGGGAACGAGAGAGCAGACCAGAACCAGACAGCCGAGCAACTGATCCGCCTGTACACATTGCTGTAAACACCGTCCTATTCGAGCTCTTCACAAGAAACATGCAAAGGTAATAAAACAAAATAACACGGAGACATGAAGCAACACGGTCATATTTTTCTAAAAGCAGCAACTTTGAACCTGAACAGCTGAACCAGATCTCTGACACCAGAGCTGCACTACTGTCAAGCTATGAGGCTTGTTGAGCTTCGTCAGGCTTCGGAAGTAAAAAGCTCGAACCGTAACCGAATCCCGTGAGTCTCTGACACTAACGACAATAAACACACATAATATACTTGAAAATTAAGTAAAAACATTGTTCATTAGAATGTTTAGATACTAAAATAGCACATTTTTATAAGAACAATGTCCGAAAATATTGCCTACTAGCATAAGCTAAGGTTAATGTTAGCCACAAAGTTTAAGTAAAACTCGCCTTTATATCAGTGAATGTACAAACCTTGGCCAAGCCCTAGTGTAAAATTATATTTTTATTGGATCGGAAACAATCGAGCCGCTTTTCCCCGAACGCGGAAGCTGAGGTGCAAAGAGCCCATTCCAGTGGAAGGCATTAAGAAAATGTGTTTAATTTGACTAACAGTTCTTGTTTTGAACATTTTTGAAATCAATGTTTACATTTTATCTGTTCTGGTCAAGAATGTGTCCATTTTGAAGGGTGTTTTGGTGGGTACTTTGACAGCAGAGGTATAAACAGCCTACATGGTAAAACACACACTTACTAGCAAGGGGCGGGAGAGAGGGGAACCCGCTAAACACAGGTTTATCTTCACCAAACCAAAGATTCCCCCCACCTTTCTTGTAATCAATCATTGTCTTTTTTTTCATAGCATTCATTGTATAAAACACGTTTGTTCTGAGTAATTGTTACTTTTTCTTTGGGACAGTGTCAAACAGAGAAATTGTCAGATTGTGCAAATCTGAGTTTTCAATAATTGCTCAGAAGAGATCATTTTATGATGTGTTCTTATACAAAAGAACATGCAGAGATTTTTCAACTCAGCATGGATAATATAAAAAAAAAAACAATATTTTTCCACACAGTATTTTCTTTATTCCAGACTTTTCTAGATGGGATATGAACCCTGGCATCCTCATGTTCAAACACAACAGTTCGGTTCACATCCTGCATGAGGAAAAGGAGTGGATATAAATTGAGGGCAACGCAAACAACATAAAACAGAGAGCGAACGCAGACACTGGTGAGATGTGACTTGATACCACCAGCTTAAATAGATGAGCTTATTTTTGCCTCATTTGATACAGAAACTCTTGTCTCCTTTAAATGTTGAGTAGATCCGCCTGGGGCTTAAAAAATGCACAAATGGAGAGGGATGACACAGTAAAGAGACTCCGTCAGGCAAAAATAGAGACACTTTCAGCATATTCTCTCTAGAAATCAAAGCCAGCTGCTGAGAACATTTGCTGTTACTTATGTGCTTTACGAATGTCTTTTCAGTAAAAGTACATCTGTGATCAATGACACATTTTGCTGTAAAACATGAATAATTTGTGAAGATCATTAATGGATACAATTTTGAGAGGTAAATAAATGTATGAATAAACATAAAAATAGAACATTCTACCGATCCCCTGCATAAAGAAATCCATCTGTTATCATATTAAGTTCCTGTTGAATAATGTTTTTATGAGCACAGAACAATCAGAAGATATAGATTATAGCTGCAGTGATATTGTACAGTTAAACACACCAGGACAATATTTTTAATAGGCAACTGTGAATGTTATTGATGGCCAAACAAACCACTGGCTGTAGATATATTTGATAATAAAACATCTATAATTTGTATCTTTTTCCAGCAGCAGTGTAAAACATAAGCATGTGATAAGTTTATTTTTTACAGAATTTTTTACAAATTTTCAAGGTCTTGTAATTCTCTCTGTTTATTCTGATAATCTAAAGTTAAGATTGCAGAGAAAAACTTAGAGCATTTAAAACAAACTGAGCACACCACCACAGCTTTAACGTCTGTAAATAAATAAACACTCGAAGTGGTTCTCAGGTTTACACAGACCTGTTAAAAAACAGTTTTTTTATGAGTGTGTTTTTTTAGTGTGCACAGCCTTAAGCTAATTCTTTCTTGTAACTACTTTTGGTCTGACTCCAGCATTCTGCAATATTTGCTACATTTTCAGCTTCACTATCTGGACACTGTGTTAAATGAACCAAATCCTTTAAAAAACCTATTTACCTCCTCACCTGTGGTAATGCTGCTCCAAAAAGCACTGGTGGAAACAAAACAAAAACCTCTGAAGAAGGCACTGAGCGTAACTTCCTTCTTCATGAAATGTACCCAAAAATTGAGTGGCATCAAGATGCTTGTAGTGTTGTATTTACCCAAAATGCCTAGCACTATAGTCCACTTCCTGTTTTTCAAGCGGTCTCTGGTCTGATTGACAACTAGACCTTGGTTTTTAGGCAGAGAAGAGTAAGGTTTTTTGTTCTCATCAGAGGATAAAAACGAACCAGACTTTCCTGGTAAATGAACTAGTTTGATTAAAGCGGACTGAACTGGGCTGGTGAGAATGCACCTCAAGATGCATTCTGAAATAAACCAGACAGTTATGTTGCATTAGTCAGCCAGATGTCCATATCATGCCACCAAATCTGTGGAGACTGTAAAAAAAATAATCCACTACAGTCGCAGAACGGAAGACCTGCAGCTATTGTTTTCATGTTGTTCATGGACATGATGTTAAATTTTTTCCACAAAGAACAAAGGCAGTTCTGAAGGTAAAACCTAGTACTGTCAAAGTATACCTAGTACATTTTCTGGTGAGTGTATATTCCCAGTTTTAGAGCCTAACATGTATTTACCATGTTAGAATATAAATATTAGGAGTAGATTAGATGGTACAACAATAGGAATATATGCTTTTATGTGTTACAAATCCTAAAGATCAAGAATAATCTGTCCTTCAGAAGCTTATGGTTCATTTCTACAGATAACAATGGTGGAAGAACATGCCATGGATTTGTGCAAGCAAAACAGTGAAGATTTTGAAAGAGCATTTTCTCAAAGTTCTTATTGCTGCAGTATCCATGGGAACTCCATTCAGTAAAATGTAGTTTGGGAACAAAGCCAATGTTGTGATTGAAAAAAAAAAAAGATTTTTATGATAAAGATCTACATTATGATGAGAACAAATTGGAAAAGTGTTGAAGCAGCTGGAAGCTCAAACTTTAATAAGGGTTTTCTGTTCTTAATATTCAAAGCTTCTGCTTCGCTTCACGCCATTCCCTCACTCTGTCCGTATTAATGCATTCTGTCATCCTTCTCATGGGGCAGTCAGAGCTTCTGCAGGACATTTCGCTTCGCTTCACTCTTCCTGAGTGTCATTTGTAGGACGCGCCTTGGCATCAGTGGCAGGTTGTGTGTGCGTCTTATCCAGCAAAACATCCAGCAGATAAAAAGGAGGAAGTGGCTGTTTACGTATTAGATGAATGCTGAAGAAAAGACGCGTCCATCTGCTCTGATGCACTGACCAGTGATGACTTGTCTGCCTGCCAGTCTTTCATTTACAGAGGATCAATCCAATCTGTTCTCTAGGGCCTACAACAACAAATACTGGACTGAGGACTAGGCAGCACAGCAGCTGTTGAATACAAGCAGCAGTCCAGAGAAGAGAAGAGGAAGGATGGAAGTAATATTAATAAACACTCCTCTTCCTGCCACAGTAGTAGGAAAATGATTAGGGAGAAAGATTCAGAATATTTAGAGAATGAACAGCAGAATACACAAAGAGAAACCAGAAGCAGATTGCAATCTGAGGTGTGTGAATACTAACAGCTACTGTTGTTGCTGAGTGTATTTGGCAGAACAACTGGCATCTGTCTGTCGCTTCAGTAGGTCAAAACCCTGCTTGATAGTATCTGTGTGTGCCTGTTTCATAATGCACCATCACATCTGCTGTATGGTAACAGATTACCAGGGATTTGGTCCACGCTCACACTTTAGACAATGCCTCCCTCTAAACCTGGTCCGTTTTAAGCCTTTCCATCGGTGCCTTGGCATTATGGAAAGGCTGATGAGGTAGAGGTAAAGGTACCTCTTCAGTGGTAGGTACCTCTGATGTGGTACCTACCACTGATGAGGTAGAGAATGCTCATCAGTGCTTCTCTACTGGGACATACAGACACATACACACTATAAATGCAGGTACAGTATACACACATGCATAAAACATCTGCAGGGTAATCTGTTTGTATACTAGGTAAAATTACACTGTCCCCTTAGTATGAATTCTCACACAAACAAGCAGAGCAGTTAATACAATTAATCCTGTCTCCAACAGAAAGAGAGTGGCAGGGAAAGACAGAGAAGCATAGATACACTGGGTATGGATATTTAAAGATTGTAATGAGAAAGATTGAATCCAATAGATCAATCTGTGTAATATCAGAAAAGGAAAACTGCTCGGAGGTTTAAATTACTTTCTATTGAACTATTGGAATGCCCTGTCAACAATTCCCAAACAGAAGAAAATAAAGTAGCCATTAGATAAGAAATTCAAATTTTGCACTTTGAGGAAAAAGAACACCACTTTTCTTACACAACTGGTACTAAGTGAGTATTTCCTTAACATGTTTACTCTTACCTCTGTGTTTCAGCACTGTATTGACCCCTGCCCACTTGATTGACAGCACAGAGTCTGAACTGGTAGGTTCTTGCAGGTGTGAGTCCGCCCACTGATACCTCGCTCACTGCAGGATCCACCTCAGATAGGTAGACCCTCCATGGGGAATCTAGACAACAACACACTGAGATTAGAGACTGATGGCATCTGGCTGAGGAAGGACAAACAGGGACATGGAACAAGACCAGGTGTAGAAGAGAATGTAACAAGAAAGAAACTTTAAAGGGATTAGGGGGATAAGTTAAGAAGCATGGATGCTGCTGTATCTTGTTGCCAGCCAATTGTTTGCTGAATAAACAACAGACAGATCCACTACTATCCCTATTTTTGCATCAGCCTCAGGGGAATCAGTGTAAGTGAGAAGGATAGTGTACAAGGCCAGCATATTAGAGTCACTGTCTGATATGAAAGGGCCTTGTATTTACACTGCTGTGGTCTCTCTGAAGTACAGTGAAAAAAAAAATCTAATCAGTGTTCAAAAACTCCAATCCATTCCTCACTGTCTGGGTTTTTCCACAGAAATCGACCAGTCATTTAAACTCCCTTGTTTCCTCATTCTTTTCTTCATCTCCCCCAAATATTATCACATTATTTCCCTGCTCTATTGGTTAATTTCTGTAGTTTCAACATGGCACCTGTTAAATGATACCAACACAGGTGTATCTTTGAAAGTTTTCAAAACGTGGATTTCCAACTGATATCTGTCCATAAGTACCAATTCTATAGTTTTGTGAATAATGCCTGGTTGAGCATGTAAAGGCTCAATAGCAGATCCCTTTAGCTTGCAGTCATCTCTCTCCCATCTGTTTCACCTGTCATCCTACTCCTCCGTTCTCCCTTTCTTCTCCCTGACTCCCTCCCTCCCTTCCTTATTTGAAAGAGAGCCAACATGCTGTTAAAACATCTGTGGTTTAGAGAGACCAGGACTCAGAAAAGAAAGAGAGCAAGAGGAATAAGGAGAGGCTGGAAAACAGGAGCTCAGCAGCAACCTGTGCGTTTATGCTGGAACACTGTTCTCCATATGTATGTCTCTTGTAAATGAGCACATTTGAGTGCATGTCGCTTCCTGGCAGACAGCTAGCGGGCAGCTGTTTGTCTCTCAGGAACCATAAAAGATACCCAGGGATCGAGACATTCAAATATCTACACATACGTACTGTTTTCTGAGAGTTCCAAGATATAGTAGAGAAGAGGGGAGTTTCCATCAAAGGGCCGCAGCCAGGACAGGCGGACAGAGCGGGAGTCTGAATCATTGAGACGAGCCGTTAGGGAGCGGGGGGAGTGTGGTAGCTCACTGAAAACACACAAGATCAGAAATAGGTTTAAGTTTTATGGTACACTTGTTTTCTTGTATTTTAATCAATGACAGTTTGAATAATCTTCACCAAACACACAGACTCTCTCCACTGATAATGCTACATTAACTTCCGGTATATTTTTGAGTGCGTTTCATAATCCTAGTTTTGACTTGAGAGCTTTACATGAACAGACACTAGTTTACATAAGTGAAAACTAAAGGAGACAGAGCTTTCTCCTCTCTGGGACTGTCATCTGTTGTCAAGGAGATCAGCTGAGTTGGAAGCTTCTTTAAAAGTTGGCAAAAACGTCTCTTTTTCAATCTGCCTGGGTTTTTTATTTTATTTTATATCTTTCTGTTTTTAATTCTTTGTTGAAGCACCTTGTGATTTGTTTTGAATTATAAATATATCTAAAGTTTTACTTTATTCAAATTTTAATCCAAGAATCTACAGAACCTTAAACATGTAGAAACCTAACTCTTTCTGCCATTTCACATGTAAATGTCACATTTCAATATACAAACTTTATTGCATTTACTATCATTTTACGTGATAGCAAAACACAAAGTAGTACATGATTGGATAGTTTTCAACATTTTTACAAATAAAAATGTATTGAATCTACTGAGGTGAGAAATACCACAGCTGGTATTTTCTCTACCAGCTGTGCACATGTGACCAGGGAAACCTTTGTCCATTCATTTAAAAATAACTTTGGGACAGTCAAATTGGAGGTATAGCGTCTGTGAACCAGAGATTATTATTTGGATTTAGGTATGGGCTTTGGATTTAGCTATTCTAGTAAATGAATAGGCCTCAACGCCTCGACAAGATAAATGAGACGATTTAACTCGTCTCATCTTCCCAGCATCTCAGCCCAGCATCCCAGTTCCTGGTGAAAAGATGCATTCCTACAGCATGATTCTGCCACCTCCATTTCACCATGTTAGACAGTATGTTCAAGGTAATGTGCAGTGCTAATTTTCCAACCCATAATGTTTGTCATTCAGCTTTTGTTTGTCAATAAGCTTAATTTGGGTCCTTTCAAAGTTTAAAGGTCTTAGTGTTTGAGTTTATCTACATGTCTGTTCTTAACAGATTTTGAATAGCAGATGGTCTCACATGCCTCTTTGGTTTTAGAGCATTTTGTGACGTAAAATTTATAGAACTGATACAATGAAGTCCAAAATGAAAGTGAAAACTTTATACAGATGTTAGATGGAATCAGTGACCCCAGACTTGGCTGGCACTTTGATTTAAAAAAGTAAGTCACTTCTGCCCAACAAGAGATGTTTCTGTGCAGCTCCTCATCATGCTGCTTTTTTCACATCTCGTACAGATTAGGCAAACAAGTTATAAAATCTTAATTAGGGAGCTTTGCATCCACTGGGATTTTTCTTTTCTGGCACACTTAAACTAGGCATTTGTCCCAGTTTCTGCTCTTTCTGCAAATCTGTTGAAAATAAAGTTATTAGCTTTAAATTTGTATTTGGAAAGACTTCCTTAACATCCATATCAACACAAAAGGGCCAATCTATAATTATCCATATGCTACTGCAAGTTATAAACAAGTCTCTCACAATGTGGAGTGATGATTCATTAAAAATATGTTGTTTTCCCCTGTGTGTTGTTATTCTATTATACATTTGCAACTAGAATAATTTTGTCCTTAGCACAGTTAATTCTCCGTTTTGGTTCAGCACATATATTATATATTGTTTTGGCTGGCATATTCTTATTCTTCCCACACTCTGCAACACCACAGATATATCTCTCTGCATCTATTAAAAATAAATTTTCCAGACATTTGGTCATCCCCTGCAGAAATTTGTGCATCCGTGCCATTTTAATAACAAGAAAGCTACACAGATATATTCATGAAAGCAATAAGGAGAATCCAGACATCTGATTATAGCAATTTTAGTGCATCATAATTCTCTTTAAATATGTTTGGCTCCCAGGGGGAATGGGGAAAAGAAAGGCGACAACAGTGGTTGTCTCAGTGGTGAAAGCTACAGGTGCTGGCACAATTCAAGACATTTACAGTCAACATAAAATAACATATATAAATATATTAATGGGAAAACCATGATGAAAGACAGTATAATTTATTCTCAGAGTCACTGCTTGCCATTTTCATGAGGTTAGTAATTATTTTCTACCAATCGCAGCTCTGGGAATATATGCTGAGCAAACTGGAATTAGCATAATCAGATAAAGTAGGCTAGCATGTTTCTGTACAGATAAAACCTTAAGAATAAAGGGTTAATAACAGTTTGCTGGGAAACTGGTAAGATGGATAAATGAATGAATAAATGGACAGAAGGATGTCTGGTTTCAAGGAAGGAAGGAAGTATGGGCGGATGGACAGAAATTATTTATAATAAGACAACACAAACACTTCTCTTCCAGACTGAGAGGAATTCTGTAATCCAGCACATCAATCCCTGCAGCAATGAATGAAACAACAAAACAGTCAGAGGAAATGAAAAGGTTTTCATTTCTGAGCTGACATGATCATATTAATTAATGGGAGAAATCAGAGAATGTCAGATCAACTGCTTCAACAACCAGTCCCACAAAACAACACACATGCACACACATGCATGCACTCACGCAGACACATGAACGGGTCTTATGGGAGTTGAACCAATAACCTGCTGGTAATTAGTCTGTCTCCTAAGCCGCCAGTGTCTGTTAGCCTCTATGACCCATTGATACAGAGCTAACGAGAATGTCAGTCACACATGTGGTTGCACGCAAACACACACATGCACACGCAGACACACACACTGGTGCAGAAAGCCGAACAGAATCCCCCTCATTCCCTCATGTTTTCACACAGCTGTAAACACAGATCTGCTCCCTCCCACTGTGTTTGACATGTGTAACCTCTTTTCTCTCCATAATTTAGATGGATGTGGACTCATGCTTGTCTCTCTTTCTCCTACCCTGCAATTATATTAATATATCATAAGTGCCTTTTCATAAATATGTTATTAAAGTGCCTATTAATATATAAAGGCCACTACCTGTTCTTTCACAGCAACAGTAATGAGGATTCGTGGGCTGGAGCGTGGGATACATTTAAAATGCGTGTGGCATGTTTTAATGTGAGAGCCAGGAATGTCAGACTCAGTGGGAAACATTTGGAAACTGTTCACTCAAACAAAACTAAGGTATGAATCTAAACAGACCGCATTCCCATTTTGCTATATTAAAAATAAACTAATCTTGATCGGTTGTAGAGTTTTAGCAGACAAAGATTTGTTTTTATCTGGCTCAGAAATTATTTTATTCTAGACACACAGCACAAATTCCCCAGGTAGTTTCAGCATGCACAAAACATCTGTGGTATAATCACCGTGGTTCAGTCATTATGAAGGCAGCATATCTGTGACCTGGCTAACAGCTTATTCACAACATGTTGTCTGCATCCATATAAGAAAAGCAAGACTGGCCACACAAGCATCACGTTTTAACTGCCACCTCACAACAGCCATGGTAATGTAAAATTACCATGTACTTGTCATTGACAAGTACATGTCAATGTACATGTCAACATACTTGTCATCAATGTACTGGTGATGCATTGCAACTGGTGATGAGGAGGGATGGAGGACCATACAGGTGAACGAGTATGAGCAACACCTCCTAGGTGGCTGGCCACAGCAAAAGTAGGAACAAGCCTACTCAACAACGTTTTGAGTTATTTACAGATGCTAAAAGTATAGATTCAAAGTTTCCCAATGATGTCAAACATATGGAAGTCAAAACATTTGAATGTTGGCACTCTTCAATCGATCTTTTTGAGAGAAAACAGCTTTCAAAGTTTTTTTCCAAATCTACTTTACAACCTGGGATTGTTCACAACCCCACCACGCCACACATACACACACGCACGCACGCATGCAGTCACACACACACACACACGCACACACACACACACACACACACACGTTTGTGTTGCTATCTTTTTGGGGACTTTCCATTAACTTCCATTCATTTCTACAGCCTAAACCTTACCTTTACCCTTTTCCTAACCCTACCCATCACATACCTAACCCTAACCCTAACCAAAACTCAATTCATACCTTAGCCCTAAATCTGACCCCTGACCCAAAAACAGGGTCTCCCCCCGTGGGGACCAGGCTCCGGTCCCCACAAGGAGCAATTGGTCCCCACAACGTAGTATATGTCAGGAAAATCGTCCCCACAAGGTATTTCAAACAAACGCACACACACACACACACACACACACACACACACACACACACACACACACACACACACACACACACATGTTTGTTTTGCTATCTTTGTGGGGACTTTCCATTGACTTCCATTCATTTCTACTAATTTCTACAGCCTAAACCTTACCTTTACCCTTTTCCTAACCCTAACCATCACATACCTAACTCTAACCCTAACCAAAACTCAATTCATACCTTAGCCCTAACTCTGACCCCTGACCCAAAAACAGGGTTTCCCCTTGTGGGGACCAGGCTCAGGTCCCCACGAGGAGCGATTGGTCCCCACAACGTACCATATGTCAGGAAAATCGTCCCCACAAGGTATTACAAACAAACGCATGCACACATGCACACATGCACCAGCATAGATGTCAACAGTTAGAAATTGCTTTGCTAGGTGTGCACTTTGTCTGAGTTATGAGAGCTGGAAAAATATATTTTTAGCAGTTTTCAGCTTTTGTCTGGTTTTCCAAAAGTGCTGAGAGCTTCTGTCATGGAGTCATTTGTAAAACTTTAGTGGACGGAGGGAGAGAAACATAGGGTATAACTTGATTTTGGTGACACCACAAATACTATTTTTTATCAAAAAGTATACACAAATTCCATTTTAATTTACTTTAGCAAAATGACTGTTACACCATCATCCTCTTCTGCGCAACAACTTCCCAGCTAGCATTTAACATTCAGAAAATGTTCAATAAACTGAACATTTCAGTCATAAAAGTTCAGTGAATGTTTAAAGACAACACAGAGCTGACCTGTATTAATGACATTAAAGACTACAAAAGCCAAAAGACATGATTTTAAAAAATAACTATCTTGATAGATAAGAAACATTATCAATAAAACTTTCATTGAAAAAATCATAATGGTAAAGAGCATAGATATAATGACATTTTGGAATAAGACATTGACAATACAATTTTAAGGAAAATGTCTGATTTAATATTTTCAAATTCAATAATACTTTATTGACCCCAAAGGGAAATTAAGTAATAATACTAAATAAATAAAAGATGGCAAACAGACATTGATTTTTAGAAGCATTTCACTGTTTTATAAAAATGAAACTTTACACACAAACTTTATGTAGACATGCAACAATGACAGATTGGGCATATGAGTTGGGAGTAACTAATTGTTGTGCTGTGCCCAGGACGTCGACCCAGCAGCATGATGGCTTGGTTTTCTGTGTAAGTCTTAAAATCAACAACTGTTGATTTGTTCACAGCTGAATAACCGGGGAGTCTGTCTGTTTGTCTGTCATGTAAAAGGCAGTTCCATGTTTCGTAAGCGAGCAGAGAGTAATGCATCTTTCATGTTAACTATGTTTCTTGTGCTCATTAATTTAATCATGGAAAAAGGTCAGAGATCCTCTTGTGTACAAAGCAAGTGCTGAAGCTCTGAGCCAAACCACAAAGTTAGTGGAGACAAACTGGCAGAGCAGCAGAGCTGATGTGTAAACAAGGTACAAGTTTTGACAAGCTAGTACTTTTGTAGTTGGGTAACATGTAAATAATATATTTAGATAGAAATACAGTTACTTTTTAAAATATGTATCAGTTGGCTTGTTGTTTTCTAAATTTAGTGGATGTTTTTTTTATTATGGTTAATTTTTCCTCACCGACACTCATTTTCAGAAATTTTTGAAGTCCACTCACTTCCTCTTGTTTTGGGTAACAAAACAACAACATGTTTAAATAATTTCAACATAATTACTCTGATTGAAGTACATATTTGATCAAAATACCTTTTTCTTTCTAAAGCTTTTTTTGTACAAGTGGCCTGAACATAACTATTAGGTTTCACTTAACTCATAAATATGTTATATATTAGAAACTTTTAGGACAAAGGTAATTTGATTTGTGTATTACTCAAAGAATCCCCTTCTCATTGTGCAACATGGAATTGTTAGATAAAATTATGACTAATTCAAATACCACTCAGTGTTGAGCTACAAGTTACAGATTGTGCTAAAGATGAATGGAAAATACATGTTTTTGCGCATCTGAGCCAACCTTACACTCAAATCAACAACTGGCTTCATCACAAGAAAATGTATGTTTCAGAATAGTCTGAGTCTGACAAAAGGTGGGGGGTCAACGGAACAGGACTATAGTGAAGGAATGTTCCCACAACCTGACAGAAGATGTGGCATGCTAACAGAGCCCTTCCAAAGAAGACTTTATGTCAAAATCACACTGAAATGTTTAAGGGTGTGCACACTTTCGCAAGTAGGTTATTGCACTTCTTCAAAGAAGAATAAAAGGATTTATAATGGTCTTATTTTGTTAAATTATAAAAAACTGGCATTTAAAAGAAAAAGAGCTCTTGAGAGCCACCATGGATAACTGATTTCTTAAACTTACATGACTTCGAGGCGTGCAGACTGGGAGTCATTGCCTGCTTGTGACATCACGCTGCAAGTGTAGTCCCCAATGTCACCTGACCACGTCTGGCTAATAGTCAAAGAACCTGGCTGCACAGAAACACGGCCACCGCTGCTTGGCAGCACCGGTATGCCGCCGCGGTACCACTTAAAGCTGCAAAAAGGGAACGGTGCATTAGTAGAGAATCAAAAAAATTTAATACATGTTCTTTATAACTTTAATAAGCAGCTACCTGATATTAATTCTGGGGTCATGTGTCGCATTACAGGCCAGAACAGCTGTAGTTCCTTTGATTACACGCTGGTCATCTGGAGGCACAGAAATAACTGTACGACCTAAAAAGTAAAAAGTGAAAATGTAAAAAGTGGGAGTAAAGCTAAATGAAACCTCATTAGTTCTTCCCATCTGTATCACACATGGACAGGTTCATGTTTCCTGAGAAAACAAATCATCTGTCTCATATTATATTGTCACAATAAGGGGACAGTCTTAAGAAATATATAAAAAACAGATATTAATAAATATTACACAGTGTAGCTTCAATCCAGCAAAAATTACTCTGCAGAACATTTACTCAGGGAGGTTGAAGGCACACTATTGCACATCATGCATAATTTTGCTCTCCTTTCATAATTTTATTAATACTGTACCTTATTTTGTAAATCTGTTAACCCTTAAATGGGTTTTGTATCCTGTGGGATACAGAAATTTCCTATGATGTAGACAAGAGGGTTATCAACCACCTGCACTTCACATCTCTTGACACATTTAAGAGGGAGTTGGGGAAAATATCGAGGTCATGTGACCTTATGCCAGCACTCAAAAACAAACTAATACAGGTATATAAAGGTCAAAGTGGTGGACTATATGGACAAAGACATACATTGTTATTTTTCATATACATACTGATGTGAGAGAACTTTCTTTTGTATATATACATATATATATATATATATATATATATATATATATATATATATATATATATATGTATGTGTGTGTGTGTGTGTGTGTGTGTGTGTGTGTGTGCGTTTGTTTGTAATACCTTGTGGGGACGATTTTCCTGACATATGCTATGTTGTGGGGACCAATCGCTCCTCGTGGGGACCTGAGCCTGGTCCCCACGAGGGGAAACCCTGTTTTTGGGTCAGGGGTCAGAGTTAGGGCTAAGGTATGAATTGAGTTTTGGTTAGGGTTAGGGTTAGGTATGTGATGGTTAGGGTTAGGAAAAGGGTAAAGGTAAGGTTTAGGCTGTAGAAATGAGTAGAAATGAATGGAAGTCAATCGAAAGTCCCCACAAAGATAGCAAAACAAACGTGCGTGTGTGTGCGCGCGTGTGCGTGTGTGTGTATTTAAAAAAAAAAAAAGAATTACATTTAAACATCTTAGATAACGAAACGTGAAATATCTGTATCCTGGGGGATACGTTGCCCAGTTAGGGGTACAAAAGAGGGAAAGCTATACTCAAATTTTCTTTGATTTCTGATTTCAAGTCTTTAAATTTATAGATAATCGCTATTAAAAAACATTGTTTAAGCTTTATTTTACTGTCAAATGTGGATTATTTTAATTTATTGGGTATTATGTATGAATTCAGTGTATTTCAGTGGATTTTCTAAGGGTAGTGACAGATTGACCATTGTGAGTCAGGTTCTGGTTCTGCTGGAGGTTTCTTCCTGTTAAAGGAGAATTATACCAATCCACTGTCACTACATACATGCTTAAAAGTTATTGGGTTGAATTGATTTTTTTAACTAACATGAGACATTTGTGAATTGCTGTTACATAAACTTAATTAATATTAATTTGTATATTTTTGAAATGCAAATCATTCAAAAACAAGGCAGATTCATTGCATACAATATTTTAAAATGTGTTTCAAACCTTATTACAAACATCTAAAAGTATAATTTTTATACCCCAAACCAGCAATGTATCCTGGGGGGGATACAAACATTAAATTAAAAAATAAAGGTTCTATTTAAATAAAAAAAATTAAATAAATAAATCATGAAAATGTGTTATTTTAGCCTAGATACATTAGAAAATTGCAATGAAATAATTTTCAAATAAATAAATATATGTCTGCATGCATGCAGACATATATGTATGTCTGCATATTTTTTTTGCATAATAATAAAACTGATTATGCAAAAAAAAAAAAAAAGTTTTATCTGGCAAATAAAAATATATTTTATTTCCCTGCAGCACAAACAGCTGCTATCAACAAGCTCAACCATCTGACTGAACACAATTGGGCAGGCATACTGTAGATAAACTGATGTTCCAAGCCTGGTATCCTGAGCTGTTTATAGTATTTTTGGTTGTGTGTGCATGTATCTTACTCCACACAGTGAGTGCAGCCGTGGTGTTGACGGTTCCCTCAGAGTTGGACACGATGCAGGTGAATTCTCCTGAGTCCTGGATGCTGACCGGCTGAATCTGCAAACTGCCTGACTGCAGCAGCGTGAACCTGGGAACCTGAACCGAGCCGCTGGCTATGATCTGTGATCCTACAGAGTGAGAAAACAATAAAATACATATGACAGAAAGTCAGTTACGCCAATTTAAATTGCAATCATGGGCGTGTGTAGAGTGAATTGTGTGGCTCAGCACCTTTTCTCCAGGTGACGGCAGGTTTTGGAGCTCCACTGTTCTGACAGGTAAATAAAGCCATGTCGCCATCAGTTACTGTCTGGTCAAAAGGACGGGACAGAACTGTGGGAGCCACACCTGAAACACAGCAACATAATATAAGCACCTTGACGGCATAGGATGAATATTAAAAGCAAAGTTACAGGATGCAAAGCTCAGCAACAGAAGAGAAAAAAATGGAAATGGAAAGGATGTCAGTGTTGATCTAAACACCAGGGCAGCCTCGCTAATCAATGGGGGCTTTATTTACTACCTGGTGCTACGTGCATGTGCATAAATGTAGCCAGCGGGTGCTGGAGAGGCATCATGGACACTTTGAATTATATCTAATATCTAATCTCACTAAACAGAATATAAATATGAAGAGGTTAAGTCTAAGTGTAGTTTTAAACCAACACTGTTGGTTTAATTTTACAAGTAATGTTGGTCAAAAAATTCAATGAATCAGAACACCTGATTTCAAATGATTAAAGTGGGCAGTATTATGTGTTTTCCAGGCACATAGAGACATTTTATAGAATAATTAAGTAACTGTTAACTTCAGTTATAAAAATCAGACATTTAATACACATATCACTTACTTACATTTGATTTTGTTAAAAATAAATTAGTGATATGATTTTTATTATATGGGACCACTTTCTTCATAAACTCATAGAATAACTACTCTTTCAGAAAAAGATAAAATTATTGCCAGTATGGAGTTTAACTTAATATCCAACATGAACAGTGAATGTGATCATACAACAAGCAGAAGAGGAATCCGCCCAAGAAGCCTAAGAGAAACTTGTGTTTATGTCTTATGAATCCATGTCAGACAAACTTACTTGAAACAAGGAGCTCTGTGTGAGCTTGAGTCTCTCCTGCTGGGCTGCGAGCGAAGCACTGGAATATTCCTCCGTCTCCTGGCTGTACCTTGCGCACCGTCAGCCCAGCGGCCGAGCTGACCTTGTAGCGAGCATTGGCCAGTTTGGAAAGAGGCACTGTGTCCTTATACCACTCGATCCTTGGCTGCGGCACGCCTACATACGAACAGATATATTAAAACCAATCTCAGCAACAGCAAAACAACTCATAAGAAATTCTTTTGGTTTCACTAATATGACGCCAGCTGACCTCACTGCTGAGGTAACTGCTCCCACTCCCACTAAAGCAGCCATGCTCTTTCCTTCCACCATCTTTCCCCTCTCTTATCCAATCCGCCTCTATAAATATGCATGTGAGCATAATGAGTGTTAATAATATATTGATCGGGGGATGTGGGTGGTGAAGCAGAGGTGGCTGAATTGGCCTGAAAACATTCTGAATAAAAGATGAGGATAAGTGCACAATATCTACAGTCTCAGAACCCACCCGTCTGACCGACATGCCAGATATGGCGAGCAGTGAGCTCATGCAATTACTCTGCCTGCACCTTCACACCTGTGTATGTGCTTGTATGCGTGTGTGTGTGTGTGTGTGTGTGTGTGTGTGTAATACCTTGTGGGGACGATTTTCCTGACATATACTACGTTGTGGGGACCAATCGCTCCTTGTGGGGACCGGAGCCTGGTCCCCACGAGGGGAGACCCTGTTTTTGGGTCAGGGGTCAGATTTAGGGCTAAGGTATGAATTGAGTTTTGGTTAGGGTTAGGGTTAGGTATGTGATGGATGGGGTTAGGAAAGGGGTAAAGGTAAGGTTTAGGCTGTAGAAATGAATGGAAGTCAATGGAAAGTCCCCACAAAGATAGCAACACAAACGTGTGTGTGTGTGTGTGTGTGTGTGTGTGTGTCTTAGAGGGTGAGAGAGATGGACTTCAGACTTCCTCAATCTGTTGTTGTCGAGCTTTCCTAGATACGCGTGAAATATTTCTCTCCCCCTCCTTGTCTGGCTTGCTCTGTCACTCTGTCTTTTCTCCTTGGTTCGTTCCTGCTCCTAGCCTCCATCTTTCTCTCCGTATCCCCAGGCCTCTGCTATTTAATTACACTGCCACTGTATCAGATTACTGAAGAGGAACATGAACTCACTCAGTGTGTGAAAGAGAGGGAGTGAAGAGTGAATGAGAGAGGGAGCATGTTGCAGTTTTGAGAACCACGTCCAGCAGTGTAAGTGTTTTCATGTAATCCATTTAAAGATAAGAGACATGAACAAGTGCAATTTTCAAAGCCTGGATTTAGCCAAACTACATGCTTATGCTGCTACAAGCTCAGTTGCACTCTCCATGCAATCTTCAAGGTAAAATATTGTGCTACAAATTAAACAATGGTCAACACAGATAGATGATGGACAGAGTAACCTTACAGAACATGAAATGTGTCCAAAATAGAGGATGCAATGTCTGCCACATTGATGTTTCATTAGATCCATGAGCCATTTAGTAGCAAACCTAAACAAACTGAAGGCTTTAGAACAAAAAAATATGAAACACCTTCCATCAACAGCTTTCCAGTTTAGTCACCTTTAGAGAAAAAACACGATAGTTAGCTGAATAATTAATGTTGATTTTGAATCCATATGCTCTGATGGCAGATAACATAGTTTATTGTGGCCTGCAGAGTTGAAACACTAGACATGTAAAACAAAACCAAAGTTGTTGATGGAAGAATTTTTATTTATTTATTTATTTTATTATTATTTCTGCTCAAATACACCTAAATGGAAAAGCATTCAAATCTACAGCTATTTATTTACCCTAATACCAGGTAAACAAGTTAGCAATAGCCTAGCACTCCAGGAAAGCGTTCCTCATGGAAACAAGACATTTTAAGATAACTAATGTTAAATTATTCAGATGGATATTAGATATAAAAAGTCTTGATTGGAACATCACCTAATAGAACGTAGTTCATCTGAAGTATTTTATATTCTCACACACAAACACACAGAGCACAAACAGTGTACCTGAAGCCTTGCAGGGGATTTCTATATTTCTGTCGATTTCGGCAAAGATTTTCCTTTTGGGTTGAACAGTCAGTGAAGGTGGCTCTGGAGAGAGGAACAAAGTAAGACTTTATGCAAGCATCTTTTTTCTAACTAACTTGAACTAAATTCATGTAAAGAAATTCTTTCTATCAGAATAAAACCTTTTCCTCTCTTGGCATTAGGTAACCTATGTGATGCTGAAAAGAAGGATTTTTATTTCTATATATTTCTTCAATTGACTTCCAAGCAGTAACAGAAAAACACGTTGTAGTTCTCCCTGGGGAAACAATCCCCTTTTAAACTGCTCTATTCTGCTGCCAATAATAATGGCTCCTTACAAACATCTCCACTAGAGCTGTTCTAAATGCTGACACAAGCTATGGGATCTATGGAAACAGAGTAGCACTCGGAAGAGATGCTGCTCACTTGAAAAAAGACTAAATGATAAGCCAAAATACAAATGTGACTTTCTTTTTACTGTAAATGTATGTACTTAGCAAGTAAACACCTTTTTTTTTTTTTTTTTTTTTTTACAAAAACTTTATTACATGTTCTATATTTGCACACACTTTAACACAGGAGACCAGCAATGGGTATCTACTGTTGTTGCAGCCAGTAGGGTACACAACAGGAAGATGGAAAGTCATACATATTCCTATTAGTGGATTGGGGCAAGAAAGAGAATAAAATTGAATAATGAATATCTTTGAGGCGGAGACACATACACTATTCTGTTTGGGAATCTTTTTTATTGCACCAAGGTCTGCTAGCTTGTCCCAGAAAAAAGGAAGATCTGTACCAATGTATTCATCAGTCTCTAGTCCTCTGATACAAATGAATCCATGCAGACTTTTTTGCTGTCAGGCAGGCCTTAAAAGAGCTGCTGGCCTAATGAAGGTAGATAATGTGGAGAGAGTGATTGCACTGGGAACGCAGAAAGATAGAGCCAAGAAGAGGGTCCAAAAATTGGTTCTACACAGTAAGGGAAGGGCTGACGGGGAGGCACACAGAAAGAGAATCAATATTCAGGCAGGTCTTTTCTGACTCAGTATTCTGGAGGCGTGAGGAGTTCGTGCTCTCTGCTTAGGTGCTCCTTTGCTCCAACAATCGCACAAGATCAAAAAGACACTCAAACCAGGGGAGAAAAGTTTCGCCTCATCAATCACACACTCCTTACTTTCTCACTTGTTGTGTGTTCCTGCACACACATTGAGCACAGCAGTGGATTTCCATGAGGGCACTCTTATTTGGGCATTTTCCATGTTCTCCTATTAATTGCTGACTCCAGGGAGCAAAACTAATTTAGCAGCTGAGTGAAAGAGGCATATGTTTTCTTTTTCACTTTTTTGGTGGCCCTTTGGTGAATGCATGAGGGACATATAGACATGTGTCAGTGTAAGAATGCTAAAGTATTCATACTCCTTATATTTTATCACATTGCAACCACAAACTTTGTTAAATATCAATGGGATATTATATGATAGATCAACACAATGTAGAGCGTAATTGGGAAGTGAAAGGATACATTTGAAAAATGTTTCTTAAAAATATTTTTCAAAGGAAAATTTGAGCTGTTTTGGTGTTCAGGACCACTTATTCAGTACTTAGACTTTCTCATCGTCATTCCATAAAGTCTAGCTTCATGAAGTCCACAGCATTCGGTTATGGTGTCGACCCACCTGAGCTAAGGATATGCAGCTCCTCCAAAGTTACCATGGGCTTATTGGCTGTTTCCTATATTAACACTCTTCTTGGCCAGCAGAATCTATAGCAGTGGGGAGGAAGGTGTCCTGCTATCCTGCTGCTAAGGGATTATGCTGCAAGAGGACTAACTGACCACTTTTCCTTAATATCTTTCTCTGCCCTCTTTCACTTCTACTCTCCAATTTGCATTATTTGGTGCTGTTTCAAATGTTAACTTAATGTTTTCTATCAGTGTTTTTGTTCTCCATAGAAGATGAAGCTGATCTGTGTAAGGATTGGTGAAGATGGAGACAAGGGAGAGCCAAAATGCAAACAGCAATGTGACATCATGAAGATTTATTTAACTTAAAGACTTGACTTGACATGAGTGATCACCAAACTGCAGGTACAAGACGCACAATAATCCCGCACCAGACAAAGGCATGACTAGGACTTAAATACTACATGAGACAGGAGAGGGGAATAACCGATCAAGCAACACAGGAGAAAAACATAAGCTAACTAAGAGGGAGAAGATTGAGTTGGAGAAGTAAACTGATAAATGCAAAAAAGAAATACAAACTGACACCTGAAGGATAACAGAACCTGCTCACAAATGAAAAGAAGATCAAAACATGAATACTAGAACCTAACAGGACAGAAGCATAGGGATCATTATAATCATGTTAGAACAGAAGACTAGGATAACTAAGAGACGAGGCCAGGCATGAGAACTAGGTGAGACTAACTGAAACAAAAACTCAAATTTAAATAAAACCTAAATAGAAATAAACCTAAAGAATAAAACATGACACCAGGACAACCATGAATCCAAACTCACAGATGAATAAGCAAAGACTATGAATAACAAACTCATGGAACCCAAAACCCCACGACAACACCAAACACTCAGACATCATGACAGTCTGGGGTTCTGTGTAGCTGAAGGATGGCATTGTTTGAGATAATGCTGCCAACAATTATTTGTTCTCCCTCTCCTGCTATTAATTTTTTCTTTATCTTTTTTTCTTGTCTGGTTGCGGCTGATAGCCGCTTGTACTGGTCAAGTTCAGGTTGTGCTAAAAATTTATTCCTGTTGAATGTGAGTTTTTCCTCTCCACTGTCGCTTTGTAGAAAAAAAATCAAGTTGTAAAAAAAAAAAATCTGAACAGTCTGTGTTAAAAGGATGACCAGTTTGTATCTGACATAACTTCCATTTTATGATGATAGATGGAGAAGTGATCATTGGATGGTCAAAGTCTGCTATGTTATTTTATCACCTGAGCCTGATTTAAACTTGTTCACTGTCTGCTGTGTTCCTTGATGCTGTTTGTTCTCTCTAGCATCCAAAGTCTTCACAGAACATCTGCATTTATATTGACATTAAGTAACAGAAATGTGGACTAGGGGATTTCTGAAAGCAATGGGTTTTATTTAAGGGTATTGGAGTAATGAGGAAATGAATGCCTTTCTTTGCTGCACTTTTGTGAAAATGCAAATTTTTCTTTCTGCTTCACATTTATGCTCTAAATTAAAATCAAGTTTGAGGTTGTAGCATGATAAAACAGCAAAGTTCATGAGGGGGTTTGGTGACTATGGCAGCAGTTTGGGTCCACAGCAAATGTTTTACTGGTGGATGGAGACAAATGGATTGAACAATCCTGCAGCTGACAGGCCATAGCTTTAGCCCTCAGTTACACTTTGAAGTGAAGAAGAAATAAACAGACTAAAACAGAGCCCTGAGCTAGAAGTGTACAGACAAAACATGATGAAGGCTTCCAGGCCCAAAATGGTGTTAGGCATCGGGCTAACACCATTAGTAAATGTGTTTACACAGTCACACTTTTCTGAGTAAGTCTTAGTCAGATATGCTATTCTTTTCACTTTACAGTTAGACTTAAATAAGGTTTCAGATGTGAACTCTCACCAGATAACAAGTGGCAAAGTTTCAAACATCTAAGTCAGTATGATGGGTGTTTTTCTTACCCATTACAGTCAGGTATCCCCTTGCCTCCACGGGTTTGATAGTGCTGTTGCTAACCAACACTTCACAAACATACAACCCTGCATCAGAAGAGGTGGCAGCAGGAACAATAAGCCGACGCCCACTGGCCAGCCAATGTCCACCACGTTTCCATAACACCGCAAGGCCATCAACCGGTCTGGCAAGAGAAAAGCAGTACAGAATAAAAAAAGAGAGAAACAAGAATCAAGAGAATTGGGAGAAAAAAAGAAATGGGTTGACTGAAAGCAATTACGACATATTAAATCCATCAGTTTATTTGTCAATGAGGCAGAAAATGAATGATGACAGTCTTTATATCAGAGCCGTCAGCTCTGCTCAGCATGAAGGAACATTCATCAGTTTTTTTAAAATGTTCAGAAAGGAAATGGCTTTTCATGGAAAATGGAATTTTGTGGATAAACAACATCAAAATACCATTCTTTAACATGTTTGTTTTTGTGTAAGACAGCAATAATGCATCACAGTATCTGCTCATAAAAATATTTTTTAAAATCTGTTTTCAGCTGCTGAGACTTAATCCTTTATGTTTTCTAGGAACTAATCATTTGTAAACTTTCTTAAGGTTTACAGATGACTTAATGCATGTGGAGATGATCAGTAGCTGGCCTAAAAGTACATTTTGTTGAAGACAGTTGGTTGGTCAATAATCAGGATGTGTTTACAAACAGACATACACAAAAATGATTTCATTTAATTGAATGAAATTATGCAAGTGAAAGCTGCAAAAATATATTAAAGCATTTAAAGATTATTAAAACTGTGTTTAAATAAAATGTAATGTTATTACAACAATATTTAATTATGAGAGGTTTGCAAAACTAAAGCTATGACACAAAAACAATCACAGAAAATAGCTTTAATTACCTTATAAATACTAAATTGCTTTAATATTTGTAAACTGATTTATTCAAATTTAAATATATGCTTGATTTTTGTTGAAAGAGCATGCTATAAGATTCTGCTTATCATTATTCTTTCAGATGTACAAATCTGGTCTGAAGTTTCCATACACATCATCTGCATGAATGTAATTAGGTTTAGGCTTTCAAGAGTGCATCTGAAGTGGTATTTGAAATTATTTTGTAACAGTTAGGCTAAAGCAACTTCTGTAATTCCTACATCAAAATGATAAATAAAGAGTCAGTTATATACATACATTACTATTAATAATTAGATACTCAGAGCTGCACAGTGCCATGGTTGTCTATCTTGTAACTTGGAGTTCTTCTGTGTTGGTTAATATAAATGCTATAAGCTAGAATCACTTACAAAGAATTGCATACAACCTTTGGAAATCTGAAAACTTATGAATGTCCAAGTAGTAGTAGACAGGTTTTCAAGTGAGTGGTACAAAACGTTGTAATTTCTGCCCTTCGTAAAGAAGGGAAAAAATCTCGACTTTGAACGTTGATTATTTTGACCTCCATAATGAAAATGGAGCATTGCTTGACACATTATGAAAGTGAAACAGGATTCATCAGATGCCAGCAAACTCATGGTAGTGTAAGACGAATACTACAGGCTAAAAAGCAATGAGTTAGTCAGCTTGGAATTAAACTGGGAGACAATTCTGTGTTCCAACAAGACAGTTATCCCAAAAATGCATCCAACCTATACAAAGGTTCATGCTCACCCTTATAAAAGAACAAATTTCCCTCGTTTTGTAGAGCTGACCACATGTCTATAATTACTGCTGCACAATGGTTAAAAATGCTCAGCTAGATATGAATATGGGAAATCACATTTTGAGTGAAGTACAGTGAAGATTATCCTCTACTTGTTTTCCACCAGGCTTCTAATAATTTCAGCCTTCAAGCAGGCTGCAGTGGTGCATTTACAGCACCCAGTAATTATTGACTGTGGAAAGCAGATGATTATAGACTTTGGCAAAGCGCTTGATTTCAATGATCGTTCTCTCAGTTTGGCCAAACTTTTTCAAGTTTCTCTCTCTTCCGTGGTATAAAAGAATAAAACTTATAAAAGTGTCAATATCAGCTAAGCTTTTCATTGAATGCTGTTTTTGACAGCAGAAGCAGTTAAAAGTAGAGTGAAAAGTACCTTTTCTCTCTGGGAAAAGAACAGGAAAATGTGAGCTGAGCTAGTTTGCATGCAGATGAGGAGCACAGAAGACTAAATTATCGTGCGTTGAATTAAAAATGTATGATCTGACTATACTGTTGTTTGTGTGTTTGACACGGCGTCTGGTGCTTTTAACTGCAGGTAAATTCCTCCACTCTAAAATGTTTGATAATTGATAACAATCAATTATCAAACATTTTAGATGGAATAACAATTCCATAGCTTAAAAGCTGTCAAGTTGCTGGTCAAGTGCAAATGATAAACTAATGGAAAGTTTTGCTGAACAACAATAACAAAAAAAAATTCAATAAAGCTTGTTCAGCACAACTAGCCCCTACATGATTTCTACATTATCACTTTATATATATATATATATATATATATATATATATATATATATATATATATATATATATATATATATATATATATATATATATGTGCACGGCACAGAAGGGCATCGGCATAAATAGTAGAGGAGCCAAACACCAACTCCTTGTAGACCACACAGTCGCCCGAGACTGCAAAACCCGACACACCAACCTGTGCACCGCTTGGATTGATTACAAGAAAGCCTATGACTCAATGCCACACACCTGGATCATTGAATGCTTAGAGATGTACAACATCAATAGGACTCTAAGAGCCTTCATTGCAAACTCGATGGGGCTGTGGAAAACCACCCTTGAAGCCAACTGCAAACCGCTTGCACAAGTGTCCATCAAATGTGGCATATACCAAGGAGATGCTCTGTCCCCACTGCTGTTCTGCATAGGCCTGAACCCCCTCAGCCAAATCATCAACAAGACTGGCTACGGATACCGACTTAAGAATGGGGCCACAATCAGTCACCTCCTCTACATGGATGACATCAAGCTGTACGCCAAGAGCGAGCGAGACATCGACTCACTGATCCACACCACCAGGATCTACAGCACTGACATTGGGATGTCATTCGGACTAGAGAAGTGTGGCCGGATGGTTACAAAGAGAGGGAAGGTCGTCCGCACAGAAGGAGTCTCACTCCCAGAGGGAACGATAGCAGACATAGAGCACAGCTACAAGTACCTGGGAATACCACAAGCAAATGGCAACCTCGATGAGGTCACAAGGAAAGGAGCCACAGCCAAATACCTCCAACGAATAAGGCAAGTCCTGAGAAGCCAGCTCAATGGCAAGAACAAGATCCGTGCAATAAACAGCTATGCCTTACCAGTAATCAGATACCCTGCCGGAATAATTAGCTGGCCAATGGAAGAGATGAAGGCCACGGATGTTAAGACTCGGAAGCTACTAACCATGCATGGAGGGTTCCACCCCAAATCCAGCACCCTGAGACTGTACACGAGCCGTAAGGAAGGAGGCAGAGGACTAGTGAGTGTGAGAGCCACTGTCCAGGATGAAACATCTAAGATCCATAAATACATCAAGGACAAAGCCTCAACGGACGATGTGCTCAGCGAATGTCTCAGGCAATGGGGAACAGAGGACGAGGTGCTGGAGGAACCATCATGGGAAGACAAGCCCCTACATGGGATGTACCACCGACAAATAACTGAAGTGGCTGATATCAGGAAATCCTACCAATGGCTGGAGAAAGCTGGACTCAAGGACAGCACAGAGGCCCTCATCCTGGCCGCCCAGGAACAGGCACTAAACACCAGAGCAATAGAGGCTCAGATCTACCACACCAGACAAGACCCAAGGTGTAGGTTGTGCAAGGAGGCCTCTGAGACAGTCCAGCACATAACAGCAGGGTGCAAGATGCTGGCAGGGAAAGCGTACATGGAACGACATAACCAAGTGGCGGGCATAGTGTACAGGAACATCTGTGCAGAATATGGACTGGAAGCCCCGAGGTCAAAGTGGGGAACACCCCCAAAGGTGGTGGAGAATGACCAAGCTAAGATCCTGTGGGACTTCCAGATCCAGACAGACAAGATGGTAATGTCGAACCAACCGGACATTGTGGTGGTGGATAAAGAACAGAGGAAAGCCGTTGTGGTGGATGTAGCAATACCAAGTGACCACAACATCAGGAAAAAGGAGCATGAGAAACTGGAGAAATACCAGGGCCTCAGAGAGGAACTGGAGAAGGCCTGGAAGGTGAAGACCACAGTGGTGCCTGTGGTCATCGGGGCCCTCGGGGCAGTCACCCCCAAACTGGAGCAGTGGCTCAAACAGATCCCAGGAACAACATCAGACATCTCAGTCCAGAAATGTGCAGTTCTAGGCACAGCCAAGATACTGCGCAGAACCCTCAAGCTCCCAGGCCTCTGGTAGAGGACCCGAGCTCAGAGGATGAAAGAGACCACCCACGGAGGGTGAGAGGGGAATTTTTTATATATATATATATATATATATATATATATATATATATATATATATATATATATATATATATATATATAAAAAGCTGCCAAGGATTTTATTTTATTTTTTTTTTTTGCAGTTTTGTGATGTAAATCATTTCAACAATCAATAATGTATAATATGTACCTCATAAAAAATGTATTATGCATATATGTCCAAAGAAAAATGACTGGATAGTTAACATCTGTATGTAACACCTGTTACATCCTGAACAGAATAGTGATTCTATTCATAATCTATATAGTCAGAATTTCCAGCAGCAGCCAAGGTGTTGAGGGGATTTGCTTTGATAGCGTTAGGATTGGGTCTCTGCTTTGTGCTGAGATTCCTCCAGAGGAGCTGGAATGAGAGGGAGGGAAGAAGGAAGTAAAGAAGGACGTAAGGAAGGAAGGAAGGTTACTTGTTTTAGGTCAGTTAGAGTTAGCATAACCATTTATTAAGTGGCATAATACTGAGGAATATCATTGATTTACTTTTTATTATTTTCTATTATTTGCCTCTGATTCAGAAGTACACTACAGTCACTAAATATCCACTGCTTACTCTTTTATATATATATATATAAAGTTTTTTAAAATACAGCATACATAAATCATACACAAGAGTATGAAGCATATATATAGTTAAAAAGTATTGTATAAGAAAGATATACTCTTACCAATACGACAATGAAAATAAAAGGTAACACTTTATTTGAAGGGGGGTGAATAAGACTGACATGACACTTTCATAAACATGACATAACACCTGTCATGAACATGAATAAGCCTTCATGAATATTTATGACTGTTGTCATAAAGCGTCATTTGGTAAATTATGACACTTTTAATACAAAGTTGACATTATTCAAAATGTCTTTGTTATGACAACTTGAGATTAACCATGAAATCATTACTGTTTAAACTTTACCTTTAATAACATAAAGTTACCTAATTTTTAAAGTGCAATCAGTAATACTTTTATAACAAATTTATATCAGTAATGATTTCTTGGTTAATGTCAAGATGTCATAACAAAGACATTTTGAATAATGTCAACTTTGTATTAAAAGTGTCATAATTTACCGAATGACACTTTATGACAACAGTCATAAATATTCATGAAGACTTATTCATGTTCATGACAGGTGTTATGTCATGTTTATGACAGTGTCATGTCAGTCTTATTCACCCCCCTTCAAATAAAGTGTTACCAAATAAAAACATACAATAACTAAAAATAAAATAAAATATAAACAAGTCAGGACAATTATCTAAATAACTGGTTACACTGCACCATCCTAAAGTATATCACTTTAGGATGGTGTAAAGGCACGAGTGGCATACTAAGAGGCTGAGCGAGCGTCAGAGTCAGTCTTAGACTGAGAAAGATGGCCCAAAAACAGCTGCCAGATACTACAGAACTTATTAGTGGAGCCCACAACATCATACCACAGTTTCTCCAAATGAAGAATCTCAGTAAAATCACATAACCACATTTTAAACTGAGGAACCTTGTCAGTTTTCCACAATCTTAATATTACTTTATTAGCTATTACCATTCCATACACCACAGTCGTTTGCATAGAAATGCAGCAGTTCCTAAGTGAAGGAGAATATCCAAACAATGCAGTCTGGGCATCTGGAAACAACGTGCATTTATACACTTCAGAAAACAAGTTGAAAATGTCACACCAATATTGGAAGAGTTTGGGGCATGACCAGAGCAGATGTGACGTGGAGCCATCAGCGGATTTACATTTATCTCATTTTGAAGATAATGAGGGGAATATTCTGTGCAATTTCATTTTAGAATAGTGGAGTCTATTCTAAAATAGAATTGACTAGTTAGTTCAGTTAACCTTGAAATGAATTAAGTGGTGCCTTACATTGATAGAACATGACCGAATCCTCCCACTGCTTACTGTTTAAACATTCTGATAAAGCCCAGACAACAATGTCATAGCTTTTTGAGCTTCTGATAGGCCAATTCACAACCTATTAACAATCACAAGATTAGGAAAGTATATCCAAAACAGCTCTGCTCTAAAAGACGCAGAAAAATATGACTCATAAATTCAGCTTATAAATGTGTAGATGGAAAATAAATATTTGACACAGATCAGTTGGAGTTTATAGAGTGATGTCAGATTGGACTTCTCTGAGCTAACATGGATACAGGTATGGACCTGATTCCTTTTCTGGAGACAAAAAAGCAATTTTACAGAGTGAAAGTCTTTACATTTAGATTTAGAATTAGAGCTTGAAGAAACATGCATTTTAGTCTTTGTGATGTCCTCTGAAAAGAGGACATCACCTGTATAGATACAGGTAGAGTACCTGTATTTATACAGTGAGTCTACCTGTATAGACTCACTGAGCTTCAAGATTATATAGAGACCTCTAATTTTAATGGAGGGAAACATAATTCCCTGACTTATTCACACTTGTGAGCACAGGTATGAATGAACACAAAAGAAATTTACCTGGCATTGACAATGCACTCCAGCGTAGCCTCCTTCCCCAAAACAACTGTTGTGTTTTTAGGTCCAATCACAATATCTGGAGGTACAAGCTCTGACCCAGAATCTGCAACAGGACCACAAAAAAAAAAAAAACAAATGTGAATGTCGAGCCCATAAATCATGCTGGAACCCCTAGCAGCACAATCTCAACATACATTCAAGCTACATTGTTTAACTTGCACAACTGTAGGGTGTGTACAGCATTGTACTTTTATTACTTAGTACAAGCTTAAATATATAAAATCGTACATTCAGGATTCACATTTTACCTAAATTATCTTTAATTAAATTATTCTAATCATCAGCTGTTAGGTTGCTAATAGTAACGGTGGAAAGCATGACTGATTTGCAACCAAACATTTCCATTTCCTTAACACAGGGGTGTCCAAAGTCGGTCCTCGAGGGCCAGCATCCTGCATGTTTTAGTTCTCTTCCTGGTGGTAGTAACAATATTTTCAGCATGTCAATGTTCTCCTTAGGCCTTCTAATGAGCCATCATTTGATCCAGATGCGTTAAACCAGGGAGAGACCTAAAACATGCAGGATGCCGGCCCTCGAGGACCGACTTTGGACACCCCTGCCTTAACAAAATGAATGAGATTTTATGATTTCTGGTGCTGAGGTCAGTTTCTTCTGAACCAGAATAACTTAAAAAGTCCAAAAAGGATGAATGTTGCCATTAAATGGCCTAAAAGATAATGTGTAATTGCTTTGATGGATGGTAACACTAATATGCTACTCAGAGCAGGCTTCTAACCATCTCTTACTGCAACAAGATCATTTTTAAGAAGGTCAAAACTGTTGATACATTTTGTCTAGATGCCATATTGGATGAATTCAGTGCATGCCTATAGACCTACAAGGTTTTAAGAATTAAACACTTTATGAGAATCCGTTAATGCATTACTAATAATAGGCATCAATTATCATTCAATATATCATATTTTCTAAGTACCAAAACTGTTGGGAACTTCACTGTTCAAATGTAGAAAACGAGCTGTTTTCATTTTGGATGAAATGGCTCTCTGTACAGAGTGGTGTGATGTTGATCAGCTTATGCAAACACATCAAAATGAGCAAAGCTGTGTGTGTTGTGTGCTGAAAAGTTTTCTATTGCTAAAGCACATGTCCTGGTATCAGTCTGTGAAGTTAAGATCATTATATGAATCAAGACTGATATGATTCACATTAGCAAGTTTACCTTGAATGATCATGTGATCCAGTCAAAGTCCAGACTTAAATTCAATTGATATTCTGCAGCATGATTTTAAACAGGTCTTTCACTGAAAGCCCTCTTAGGCAGTTGAATGAAAACCATTCTACAAAGAAGAGTGGCTCAAAGCTGCTCTACAGTGACATACAAAAGTGATTACAAGTTATTACCACCAGTTGAAAGCTGTTATGAGGTTTTTGAAGGCCTCATAACATGGCCCTTTGTAAATCAATTTTTATAAAGGGCCAAGTTGGTTTGGATAATATTTCCCTGTAGTAAGATTTATTGTAATTTAAAAACTTTTTCTTTGTTTATTCAGGCCATCTATGATTTTGATGAATATTTGTTTGATGATCAGAAACACTTAAGCATCAGACAAAAGAGTAATAGTAAAGAAATCAGTAAGGGGCAAATACTTTTCTAATGTGTCATTCAGCAGTTTGTGGCTAAACATAAATTTCCCTATGGGGCCTTGCATCCCATAGGGAGCTCCTAAAAATACATCTATGGAAGTGCCTTTGGACCAGTATTTGCTCTTCATGCCTTTTACATTAGATTGACATCTGCAGAAATAATTATTCTAGGAGTGGAAGTACAAATTAAATCCACACTATGACGTCAAAGTGGTCAGTGTGCATTCAAATTTCCACATGTTCTAATTAGGACATTAAGTCATGGGTCCCTGCAATATACAACTTGATAGAAATGAGAGTCTTTGTGACTGGAAAGCACAAGGCAACATTTACTTGTGCTTTCAAACTGTACTCTCAAAAATGACTCCTCCTTTGTGTGTACAGTCTAATTCTCTGCAACCTGCTATCTGACTTCCATGGCAGTGTGTGTGTGTGTGCGTGTACGTGTGTGTGTGTGTGTGTGTGTGTGCGTGCGTGCGTGCGTGTGAGAGAGAGAGTTACCATGATAGTGTTAACAAAAACAAATACAGTGCTTTATGTGGAGAAAGATTTATGGTTTGAAGGATGTGTGAAGGTGAACCGTGTGTGTGATTTATGGCTGAAATGGCCTATTAGGAAAAAAAAGTTCTCCAGAAATATTTAGCTTAAAATGTTCAACATTTTCCCAGTAAACTTTCTAAAGCCATTGAAAAAGATAATTAAATAAACCCAAACATTGCCATTCGGTTTAGGGATAGCTTCCTGATGAATATGTAGATTTCCAAAGGAGAGGGTAGTAACTGCAAATTACCAGACTAGCTATGATGAAGACAGAGGGATGGGGTTGAGTAGAAGGAAAGATGAGGGTGGGTGTTAGAAGGTAGGGGATCAGCTTTGATATTTCTTTGAAGGGAATGAGAAAGAGGTGGTAATTGACTTTGCTCTTTATTCCTCTTTCACATTTTCTCTCTCTTTCTCCTTTTCTTAATCAGAGATAAAGCAGAGAGAAGTTGTGTCTCTGTTCAGTAATAAGACAAGCTGGTAAAAGAAGACAGGCAGCCAGTAGCACACGCCGTGACATGCAACCATTTGCTGACTACTGTCTTGACACCTACATTCAGTGATGCTGCGACTTCCAGAAATTGAATCATTAACAAGAAATTTAAGAAAAATTACACAAAAATAGATTATATGGGTGATAGGTCCTCATCACTTGTAATCTCTCTAATATATAACACTGCATGCATGTGCATGAACATATAAGTATTTATAAGATATATCAACATTTTAAAAATATCATTTGTCCATTCATTTATTCATTTGTCCATCAGCAGTATCAAGGCATATCAAGGTTTTTCATGGGTTCAACCTCACAAAGATTTTCCATAATGATGCTCTGACAAATAAAAGCACAAGTCTCAAATCCCAGACCTTAAAGGCAGGCCAGTGTGCAAAATAAACTTTTTTGAACTTAACATGTTATGTCATTCTCTCAAACACATACACAGTGTATTGCTTTGAGTCACTCATGAATTGAAGAATCCTTGAAAAGCCTTACAACCTGCTCTACAGGATGTCACCTATTCACCCAAAGATATAATGCGGGAGCTTGGCTGCAGGCCTCAGCCAAGCTCCTACCCCACATAGCACCCCTCCCCCACTCAGCTCCACCAGACTAATGGCAGCAGCTGTTAGCAAACATCTGGAGGCAGGGGTGCCAATTTATGTTTCTGCTGGTGGTGGGTGCCCACCAGCAGAAACATTACTGGGTTGGACATTATTTGACTATGGTGTTTCATGTATGCAGCATTGCTTTGTATTTAATATTGGGGACTAGGAAAATAACACAATCATCCAAAGAATCTGAAAAAGATAGATAATAAGACAGAAAATAAAGTTAAATTTGGTAAAAATAATAAGACAA